>NC_090655.1:33689771-33989771 GCF_040937935.1 Hyperolius riggenbachi | reverse complement strand
AGAACCACGGCTTTCCTGTTCAGTCGCATCAATTAATTTGAGCTGTGCCAAAAATGTGTGAGGACCTCAGCCCTTGAGGACTGGAGTCCATCATCCATGCGTAAGCTAACAAAGCTTCCACAGACAGAAGTGTTAATAGTTTATTTTACCAGTGAACAATTCAAAGTGATTGAATAGAAGAGAAATCTACATCGAATCAGTATTTGCTGTGACTACCCTTTGCCTTTAGACGGTGGCATAACTACAAATTATACTACAAACTACAGCAGAACGTTGATGGGGCCCCATATGTTCCCTTGCCTACCCTTGGAGCTCTTCACAGACTTTGGGCCCATCTCACAATGGTCATAAAACAAGAGTGGCCATCAGGATCTTCACACCCATAAACAGTGTAGCCAAAACAAAAACACCTGATCTGAAGTATAGTCCCCTCGTAGTGGAGGAAGGGAAAGTTAAGAAGTTGAGACCTCGAAACAGCTTTGGGCTGCAACCTCTTAGTTATGTCCCTGCCTTCAAAACATCAGTTGTTCCAGGTAGATATGCACACAGTTGTTGAAAGAAAAGGAAGGTTGTACCAAACACCTTGGAGAACTAACCACAGATCTTCTGTGTATGTAGGTTGCCTCAATATCCTTCTGTCTCTTCATGTAATCCCAGACATTCTTGATGATGTTGAGATTGGGGCCATACCATCACTTCCAGGACTTTTTGTTAACACTTAAGATAGTCCATAATTATAATGGGCCTGATTCATCAAGCTGCGCTGCTGAAGCGCAGCTTAATGTGTAGTAGAGCCCGCTAGCCCACGCTTTACATAGCAGCGCTCACTGCTTTGTAGGAGTGTGCCTTCCCTTAGTTTACGTGCATTGCTTCCTTAGCATTGTAAAGCATGGATTAGTGGGCTCTACTGCACATTAAAGAGGAACTCCAGCCTAAACAAACATACTGTTATTAAGTTACATTCGTTATGTTAATTAAAGTAGATGGGTAATATAATCTCTTACCCACCCTGTTTTAAATGAACAGGCAAATGTTTGATTTCAGCAAATGTTTGATTTCATGATGGCAGCCATCTTTTTGGTTGAAAGGAGGTGACAGGGAGCATGATACACAGTTCCAACTGTCCTGTGTGCTGATCACCCCTCCCAGTTGCTAGGCAACATGAATAACAACATAAGAAATCGCATCATGCTTTGCACAGCATCAGGGAAAAACCGCCCGGGCAGATTTCTTTGGGGCAGAGCTTAGATAAAAATGCAGCTAAAAATGATGCTTGGGTAAGAAAAACAAAGTTCTGATGCTGTGAAACTGTTAAAGGGGAACTGAAGAGAGAGCTATATGGAGGCTGTCATGTTTATTTCCTTTTAATCAATACCAGTTGCCTGGCAGCCCTGCTGGTCTATTTCTCAGCAGTAGTATCTGCAGTATCTGAATAAAACCAGAAACAAGCATGCAGCTAGTCTTGTCAGATCTGACTTTAAAGTCTGAACCACTGAAACACCTGATCTGCTGAATGCTTGTTCAGGGGCTATGGGTAATAGTATTAGAGGCAGAGGATCAGCAGGGCTGCCAGGCAACTGGTATTGCTTAAAAGGAAATAAACATGACAGCCTCCATATACCTCTCTCTTCAGTTCCCCTTTAAAGAAACACCAAGCCTTTTCAGTTCTGCTGAGTAGATTTTTAGTCCGGAGGTTCACTTTAAGCTGCGCTACTTTAGCATTGTGCTGCTTGATGAATCAGGCCCAATGACAGTATGTTTGGGATTATTGTCCTGCCAATGAATACATTTAGGACCATTCAGACCCTTCCCTGATGGTACTGCATGGATAAGTATCTACTAAGCTTTCTCAGCATTGAGGACACCATTTAGGCCCCATTCACACTTGCGGTTCGAGTCCGGGGGCCGCAAGTGTCCGGGGATCCGGGTCCGGGGGCCGCAAAGAGACCGTACGGGTCTCTGCGGTGGCCACAAGTTGCGGATCCGGAATGTATCAGTTCCGGCTACAATAAAGTAGCCGGAACTAGATACATTGCAGTGCCAGAAAGGCACCGCAAGCATGGGGGATACCGGCGTGTAGTCCTGGCCCCCCAAGTGGCATTGGACCGGTGCTGGAAGCATCCGGTCCTATTGCCAGTGTGATGAGAAACATCAGTTTCTCATTGCACAGCATGGGCCGCATGTTTGGGTCAGGATCCGGCCCGGGTCCGCAGCCACACCGGGACGGACTGAAAAATAGCGCATGTTGGAAAAAAAGCCGGATCGTCCCGGAGCTGCGTTCCCGGATCGGATCCGGATGAGGACGGCGCACGAGTGTGAATGGATACATTGATTAACAATGTATCCATTCACCATCCGCTGTGTACGGAGCGTTCCGGGTCCGGGGAAGCCGGACCTGGAACGCTAATGTGAACTGGGCCTAATCCTGTCCAAATTCCCAACTCCATTTGCAGAAATGCTGCCCCAACCTTGCTAGGAACCTCTACCATGCTTCACTGATGCCTGCACACACTCATAATAGCAATGCTCTCCAATCCTTTGGCAAACTGCCTTCTGCTACAGCCAAATATTTAAAATGTTGACCTATGAGCCCAGAGCACCTGCTACCATTTTTAGAGTTTATTTTATCACGCCTAAACTGAGTTTAGGCGTGATAATGGGCTTTTCACCAGCGTGCTAACAGTTAGCACGACTTTGTGAATCAAGCCCATGGTCTTTTCCTGGCAAACGACTGACTTATATTACCGTTCTTTCACTGGACCTACATTAGGGCACTATAAGGGGAGGATTTAAGCTGCCGGTAATCTCTGAGACACTTTTAAACATTATCCACAAATGCAATAAATTGTATGTTATAGACTATTGCCTAAAATATTTAATACAGTAACATGTCTTTTGTATCCACAGAAAGACCTAATACTCTTCCTGCCTATATCAGTATTACAGGATGAACTTCAACAAGGTAAGGGTCTTTCATTTATAATTTTGTTATAAAAGGAAAATCAGTTGAGGCAAAAGCTAAAATGAACTATATAAGCAGGACTATTCATTCTAGGCTATGGATTTCCATTCCACACAGTCACTCCTCAGTATGCTTCAAGAAAAACACATAGAGAACCATTGGGAATGATCCTGAATGTGTGTGCCACCTCGTACGGCTCTGCAGCGAGCTGTTAAAGCTGCAGAGCACTGAATTTTAAAAAATGGGTCACTGGGGGGGGGGGGGGGGGGGAGCCTGTGGTCCTTAACCTTTTGGGGACCGCCTATATTAGATCCTATGCCGCACTTGTGGCTGTTCTAGCTTGATGTGGCGTATGATCAATGCCGCCCGTCATTTCCACTTCCAATGCGATCGTGCGCACCCGAGAGGGGAGATCAAATGACTGTTGACATCTCCCCTCAGTGATCAGAAGCCATCACGGATGGTTTCTGATCATATGATCACTGGCGAATCATAGTGATCACTGTGACAGCTGCGGCGGTAGGGGGGGAAGAAGAGGATCCACTCACCACCCTGACGTTCCCCTGGCTATCGGCGCTCCCCACCGCTCTGGCCGGCATCCCCGCTTGCTCTGACATCAGTACCGAGTCGCGACTTGATGACATCATGTCAGCCAGTCCGGAGGGGTCCACAGTGGCTCATCGCTGGAGCCTGGAAGATGAGTGAAGGCTGCTGGCTACAGGAGGGCATCTGGAGCAGGGGCACCATGCCCAGCTAGCACCAGCAGGGATCTGGCTGCCTGATCCCCCCCCTCTAATTCCCCTCCACTGCATGCAAATTCTCCTGGCCCTTAAGGGAGGGGAGGGGGGGTTAGGCGGCTGGTCCCCAAAGGGTTAAGTGGTTAAAAAATGAAACCAATGAATATCAATGGCGTCATTTCCATCGAATGCAAATGTTCGTATGCGGTGCGATGCAGAAAAAATATGGATTGCATGCTACAGATTTCTGCACCACACATCCGTTTCCCATGCAATGATTGTTCGACCCATAAAAAATTTGCATACAGCAAAAATGTATGCAAAATGTATATCCTACTGAAAATAGACCCTTAGAGAGGGAGTGCCCAATACCTGGATGTGGACAGATTTGTGTTCCACTACAGCACTGTGTGTGGGATTGTGTGTAAGACGACCTACCTTTGTGCATAATTTTTTTTCTCTTATACGAATATTACTCATTTGATTTATTCAGGGGTGTCAAACTCAAATACAAAATTGGCCAAAATTGAACTGGGACCAAGTCGCGGGCCAACCTCAATGTGTAGTGGCCACCTACCTCACTTATAAAGTTTCCTGGTAACTAATGCCCCCCTCCCTCTCCTACACAGTTCCCTAATGTCTATTGCCCCCCTCCCCTATTTAGTTCCCTGGTATCTAATGCAAACCCCAGAGGGCTAACAATCGCCCCCGCAATGCAGTTGCAGGGAGAGAAGCCGGGGGGGGGCACGACTCTGGAGCTCGACTAGGGCCATTTTTAGGGGCAGGAGGGGGCACAGTGCAGGAAGGGGGAACAGCACGCACACACAGTGGCGGGGAGGAAGGCCCGACTCCCCCCCCCCCTCAGGCTCCCCCCTCCCCTACGGAAATGACAGCAGCAGCTGGGCAGGGAGACTCACCTTGCTTCCGTGTGATGGAGCTCTTCTCTGCAGCACCTCAGTCTACTTCCTGATCAGCTCAGGAAGTAAAGTGAGGCTTTGCAGAGAAGAGCTGTATCGCATGCTCACAGCTCACATGTGCAGCACCTCTAATAGGCTATCTGCACACTTCACATTCAAATCAGATGCAAATCATATGCATAACTACTAATAAACCATTACTTACCATGCAAACAGGAAACTCAGGAATACGGATTAGCCAACCTTGTAGTTATATACTATAGAAAAAAATAAGGGGGGGGGGGGGGCGTTTGCGCATCCCTAAAAACATGCTGCAATTGACTGGTTAATCTCTCAGGCATGCACCATCTCTATTAGGCTAAGAATGCATGCCCTGCATCCAAACAAATGCTACATTTATTATACTATGGAGGAACTTTAGCTTCCTCTATAGTTTGCATGCAAGGTATAATATACTGGACAGTTGCACCATGATGCAGGCAAACTGCCTAACCCAAGTTAAAACAACATATGTATAACCCTGAGAGCAGCTGGCAAAATGTGTAACAGCGAGGAGAGGGCCAGCGCATACCACAACAGGCTGCATCCAAAATGACCAATGGATGGCAATGGATTCGACTCCAGAAGCCTCTAGTGGAATAGAACTGTATGGTGGCAGGTGTTTGTCACATTACATAATGCAAAAAATGGTAGACCTGGTAATTACAGCGGCAAATGTAATATTAATCATAGGAGACGCTGTAGTCTGGATGTGTATTTGCGTCCAGTGTTGTTGTGACGAGTAGCGTGTGCATGCGCGTGCTCCTGCCGCTCGTTCCAGGTGGCACTTACAGGGGATCGATTGGTGAAGGGGATCATGTGTTCCCCGAGCCAACTGAAGCCCCTGTGACTGAATCAACATGCCTCGAACCATGAGTTCAAGTTTAATCAAAGTGTAAAAAAATAAAATAAAAAAGCACTTCCTGGTAACTAAGTAAGTAAAATTAAAGTAAAAAATAGAATATTTAATAAAAGCTTATTAACCCCCACCCTCCCCCGCAGCTACCAAAAATAAACATGTAAAAGAAAGTATCACCCTCAAAAAGCCTAATTTGTGGAAAAGAAACAAGATATAGATCATTTAGGTGTGGTAAAGTTATTGGCAAATTAATGCAAGGAGCAATACAGGGAAAACTTACTGCATCCTTAAAGCAGCAGGGTCAGCCATACTATGCCAGTAAAAAAAACACACATATATAAGTAGATAAATACTTGACCTACTTACATAACAGATATATTGTACTGTCCACGTTTTTATTTCAGTGAATTGTATATAGAAAATGAAGAGAATTCTGTTCTCTGGCAGTCTCTATCTCTTTTTCTCACAGACTGAAACTAATTCTGATGTAATTTCCTCCCTTACTTTTCTCCTTCAATCTGCAATGTCATCTTTGGCTTGCTTGTAAACACGTGTGAGCATAGGATCAGGTTTCAACTTAGCAGCTTCACACTAAACTGTGCTCAGCCAATCAGGAAGGTGGGACGGGAGATGACAAGCTTCCCTCTATGAATGTCTTGGGTGATAGTGAGAGAATAGAGCCTGGCTGAATGAGATAAGATAATTACAGCCGAGGCATTTCTGAATTGATTGAAGAGCATGCACTGCAGGGTGAGGTTCTTGGCAGCATTATAAACACAGTGCAGCATTTAAATGGAATTTTATTTTGTGGCTGACACTTTAAGGTGAAAACAACCAGCTGAAGTGAAATGTAACAGCAATTAAAATAGACAGTACCCAGGTGGCTTCATGGTGACCTAGAACCACTATGGCCTAGTGCACACCAGAGCGGTTCGGCTGCAGTTTGCGATCCGCTTGCGGGTGCGGATCTGCTAGGGTAATGTATTTCAATGGGCTGGTGCACACCAGAGCGGGAGGCGTTTTGCAGAAACGCATACTCCCGGGCTGCTGCAGATTTTGGATTGCGGATGCGTTTCTGCCTCAATGTTAAGTATGGGAAAAACGCAAACCGCTCTGAAAAACGGCACTTCAGACCGGTTTGACAGGCGTTTTTTGTTACAGTAGCTGTTCAGTAACAGCTTTACTGTAACAATACATGAAATCTACTATACCAAAACCGCTACACAAAACCGCAAAACGCTAGCTGAAACGCTGCAGAAAAAGAAGAAAAAGCGTTTCCAAATCTGCTAGCGTTTTGCGGATCTGCTAGCGGTTTTTGGTGTGCACCAGGCCTAAGAGAGTTTAGGGGACTAAAAAGGACTAAAAAGCCCTCTTACTACAAAAGCAATGCTAAATATAAATAACTTTTGTTTTAAGAAGGCAAAGTTATATTAAGCAGTAATTAAATGTCAGATAAGCCAAACCACAAGAGCATATTGGGAAATTGCAATGAATAGCCTGGCTCATAGGAGCTATAATTCCTCCTGAGGCCCATTATCTTACAGTTGTGATCTGAAGAGCTGTTCAATGCTCCCCCTGGACCATAGAAAGCTTCACTGCATTTGATTCAGTTTTTAATTTTTTCTTATTTGTTTAGCGGCAACATCTTCCATAGCGCTGCACATGGTACAAAACAAATAGTGGGGAATATAGGAACATAGATACATGAGATGTTCAAAACTCTGTACAATCAGGACATCCATCATACATAGCTGATCTGTCATCTGAGACCTCACCAATACTGGTACAGAATAAAAAAACACTAGGAGGAGGTGCCTGTTCTTGAGAGCTTACAATGTAGATCAAGGGTCCACAAACTTTTTTGGTCAAGGGCCGGTATAACATACTTCAAACTAATGGGGGGCCGGAGTATACATAATATGATGTAGAAAACATTACATTGAACCTATGTAGTGTAAACTATTACCTGTTTACATGTGCAGCCCTTTTGTCTCCTATTTAACCAAAGCAGATTTTATGCCTCAGCACAGCATGTGCAGATAGTAAAAAAAAAACCTCTTTTCACAAGACAGTGAAGCATACTTGGAGCAACCTGTCGTCCAATTGGACAGCAGTGTCACCTGATGCAGAATTGGATTGGAAGCCAGCGAATGACTTCTCGCTGGCTTCCCTGTGGATTGATGGTATCAGCACTGCTATTCTATCTGCGAGACCCAATATTTAAAGATGCAGTGGACCGCATTTATATGTAGTACATCTTAAAGGGGGGCCGGTGAAAAAGCCTCAGGGGGCCGCATTCAGCCCCCGGGCCTTAGTTTGGGGACCTCTGATGTAGATGGTAATAGGTTTGAGATCCTTGAGTTAGGCCGTGTTCACGTTATCGTGCAAGCACAATGTATGTGTAAACGGCACAGTAAGTGCATCCGTTTAGGATGTGAGCAGATGAGCTGGGGCGATTCACATGGGCCGCTACGTTTGCATCACCACCTGTCCACTCACCTGTCTGCCGGATTGCAAAATAACCATGTGAATCCTACCTAGCAACAGGGAGGATTCTCATTGGTCCACTTGGAAGCGATGATGATTTTCTCTGTAGCAGGAGGATTCCCATTGGTTCTTTTGCATACCAATAGGAAGCCCTATACTTCCTGGTCAGCTGGATGAGCAGGGATAGGATGAGCAGTAGTCTCGTCCATGCTGAATTTCTGCAAGATAGGTAGCATTTTTCATGCAGTGGGAAGCCTACCATAGCTTTGTATTGTGTCTGATTTGTGTTTGTTGTGGCTGCAGAAAAAATGCAGCAGGTCAACTTTGTGCATATATATTCCATTTGACAATGTAAACCTATCCTATTGATAACGTAGGATGCATTTAACAGCGTTTTTAGCTGTAGTTTGAATGAGTCCTTAGTGGACAAGGCAGTGAACCTCCAATGCTACCTATAGCAAATTATAGGTTTGTCTAAACAGGTTTGTTATGAGAGTACGAGGTTTCTGGGGTTGGAGCATGACAGACAGGTTGGGGGAGAGCATTCCAATGGAGAGGTGGTGCTCATGAGAAGTCCTGGATGCGGGAGTGAGAGGAGGTGACCAAGCTAGAGGACAAGAGGGTCACTTGGGATGAGCAAAGTTTCCGAGTGTGATTGTATCTTGAGATTAATGAGGAAATGTAATGCTGGGAATACACCTTGAGCTTTTTTTGGCAGATGCATAATTTCTAACATGTCCGATCTGATTTTGATAGTTTTTCTGATCAAAATCAATGCCTTAGGCTATAAGTTAATTTGTGTGCAGTGGCCTAACTACAATTCCTGGGGTCCACCAGCGAAATTTTGTTTTGTGGGGGGGGGGGGGGGGGGGGGAGGGACAATGTTCACAACCCTTCCTTTACCTCCCCTTGGTGTCCTTCACGGCCTTGGGGCCCATCTCACAAAGGTCATAAAACAAGTGAGGCCATCATAAACTTCACACCCATAACAAGTGTAGCCACAAAAACACCTGATCTAAACTAAAGTCCCCTGTATCAGAGATAGAGAAGGTTAGTAGCTGGGGCCTCCCACAGCCCTGGGCCCCTCCTGTGATCGCAGGTGCTACCCCTCTCTAGTTACACTCCTGTTTGTATGTCTCCTCCAGTTTCACCATAAGTAGATATTTGGTTGTAAAGTCCAACAATTCTGATATTAAAATAATTGTGGGTATGAAAGGCAACAACTGTGTGTTGTCTTTCGATGTTGTCCCAGGTATATGTGGCATGCTGCTTTTTATGGAGATTCCACATCCATAGTAGCTAGAGTACCTCTACAAGCTGCTTGGCCTAAATCTCACAAGGGGCGTTCCTGCAGGCCTTCCAAAGCTGCCATTGGGCAGCTTTCCCTCTTCCCAGCTGCACCCCCTGCCACTCCCATGGGGGGAGGGACAATGTTCACAACCCTTCCTTTACCTCCCCTTGGTGTCCTTCACGGCCTTGGGGCCCATCTCACAAAGGTCATAAAACAAGTGAGGCCATCATAAACTTCACACCCATAACAAGTGTAGCCACAAAAACACCTGATCTAAACTAAAGTCCCCTGTATCAGAGATAGAGAAGGTTAGTAGCTGGGGCCTCCCACAGCCCTGGGCCCCTCCTGTGATCGCAGGTGCTACCCCTCTCTAGTTACACTCCTGTTTGTATGTCTCCTCCAGTTTCACCATAAGTAGATATTTGGTTGTAAAGTCCAACAATTCTGATATTAAAATAATTGTGGGTATGAAAGGCAACAACTGTGTGTTGTCTTTCGATGTTGTCCCAGGTATATGTGGCATGCTGCTTTTTATGGAGATTCCACATCCATAGTAGCTAGAGTACCTCTACAAGCTGCTTGGCCTAAATCTCACAAGGGGCGTTCCTGCAGGCCTTCCAAAGCTGCCATTGGGCAGCTTTCCCTCTTCCCAGCTGCACCCCCTGCCACTCCCATGCTTCCCTGCAAGATTCTCTGTGAGAGCAGCTCTTCCAGCACTGGTCATGAAAGCAAAAGGGAAAGACTGAAGGTGAACCGAGTGGCGGAGAGCGGCGGAGATGGCAGCTACCTGATCCGCCCAGCACCCCAGATAAGGTAGCATTTATCTTTTTTAATTTAGTGACCTACCTCGGGGTCTCTATAATGCAGATTTTAATGTATCAGGTTGTGATAACGATCAATAGAAATACAGAGATGAGTTCTCTTTAACTGCATTGATTTAAAAGTACAAATCTATGTGGGGAACCTAGTGTAATGTTAACCTAGCCTTTCTTCCTGCTCATTTGAAGATGAATACTTACAAATTCCTTAAAGAACAACTATCAAAGAAACTGTTCTTCTGTAAACCCCACATACCTATAGAGCTTTTAGCCAGCAACAATAGAAAGCTTTTCAGAAGTCTCTCATCACAGCCTGTGTGAAAAAATGCCTGGTTTATCAGCTGTTTGTAACAATTTGTGTCGGCATTGTGCTAGAGGCTAGTGCTATACCATGTAGCTAGGTTCCACTTCTCTGTCACCATTCACAGAGGAATGATTTACTGTTTGTTTCTGCCCTGCCTGCTTTTCTCACAGATCACATGAGAACAGCTGAGGGATTTTTAGATACAGAGAAGGATCTGAAAAGAAGGACCTGTGTTTTTTTTTTTATTTGGATTCTTCCCCTCCATTTAAAGGGGAACTGAAGAGAGAGGTATATGGAGGCTGCCATGTTTATTTCCTTTTAAGCAATACCAGTTGCCTGGCAGCCCTGCTGATCCTCTTCCTCTAATACTATTAGCCATAGCCCCTGAACAAGCTCCTATTGGCATAAAGGGTCTGCCTGTTAGTGTGCGCGCAGCTCTCCATCTGCGTGCACTACTAGGCTCAGACAAACCAGACGCATGCTGCTGCGGAGAAACCGCCGGTCTGCACGCGGAATCCGCCGTCCCGCTGTCAGACCTCGCGGCGGTGTCTCCGCAATCCATTACAAGTAGAAGACAAATTATGTATAACACCAATAAGCAGGTTCATATTTACAATTCACAAACCCTACCATGAAATCCTAAGAAATCAAGCTGAGGACAGTTTAATATTTTCTGAAAAAAAAGGCTAAAAGCATACCTGATTCGACATTATGAATCAACGGTATACACATATGGTACAAGCTCTACTTAGAGATTATCTGAAGTCCCTTTCTGTTTTCCAGTACAGTAATATTAAAATACTTGAGTGGTTATCTATGCAAAAGTTGGTTGACAGATTGTCAAATTCAGTCTGTTTCCTGAGAAGTAAAGAGAAGCTAAAAGGCTAATGTCGGTCAGGGAATAAGGAGATGACAAGGTTTTACTTGAAGTACAGTTCATATAGTCATAATTTCAGTACCTTTTTCAGCCTAAAAGGCAGAGTGCAGATTCTAAACAGTTGTGACAGACTGATGCAATCTAAAACATAAAGTTATAAAACTTTAAATAGAACATTTTGTAGTATAGAAAAGATTCTTATGTTTTTATGTATCACCCATTAACTCATAAGTTTATTATCACTTCAGGTTCACTTTAAGAAATGTTTTTTATATTTCTGTTCAGTCTGACACATACAGGCGATGTGCTCCGGAAAACAGAAGCTGGGAAGATGAGTTCCTGCTCCTCGGATTCACTAATGAAAGAGATAAAGGTATCTTACTATTCATCTTCTTCCTCCTGATCTATGTGTTGACCCTTCTAGGGAATATAATAATAATCTCACTCACTAACATTGACTCATCTCTGAAAGCACCCATGTATTTCTTCTTAAACAACTTCTCTTTTCTTGAGATAGGCTACACCACAGTCACCGTACCCAGAATGCTCTCTGATCTATTATCTGGAAATATGGCAATCTCCTTTAACAGTTGCATCACACAGATGTACTTCTTTTTTCTCTTTGGCACTACAGAATTCTTTATTCTAGCTCTGATGGGATTTGACCGTTACCTCGCCATCTGCCACCCGCTTCACTACAACACCGTAATGAACCATCGGTTATGTTGCCAACTAGTATTTGGTTCCTGGGTAAGTGGTTGTATGGTTCCAACAGTACCCACCATAGTCCTCTCTTGGAAGCCATTTTGTGGGTCTAAAATAATCAACCATTTCTTCTGTGATGTTGGCCCACTGGTAAAGATATCTGCTCCAGATACCACCTTCTTAGACACTTTTGTCCTAATGGTTTCTGCCGTTGTAGTTCTTAGTTCCTTACTACTGGTGACCGTGTCCTACGCTTTCATAATATCCACCGTATTACGAATAGCCTCCTCTTCTGGCCGTTCCAAAGCCTTCTCTACATGTACGTCACATTTGTCTGTTGTGACCATCTTCTTTGGTACGGTGATCTTCATGTACGTTCGGCCATCCTCTGAAGAGAGTCATGAAATAGACAAAGCTGTCTCAGTGTTCTATTGTGTTGTGACCCCAGCTCTGAATCCCCTTATTTATAGCTTGAGAAACAAAGAGGTAAAAAAGGCCTTAAAAGTGCTTTATAAGAACAGACATTTCCTGGATTATTTGGGGGTCTTGTATTCCATCAAGGCGTAGCACAGCCTACTCAATAACAATAATCACTAGGTTGGAATTCATGGGGAGTTTGTATTCTAAAAGTCAGCCCAGAAGCTATATTCACAAAGGACTAACATAGTTGGTGAACTTCCATCCTACAATAAGATATGAAGGGAAAATCGAGAGCCTACAATAGTGTAGTATGTTCACAAAAAGTTTAAGGTGGAGTAATAACGTGCAGTTATACTCACAAGTGTAGGTTACCAATAGGCAATCACAGTATAGGCAGTAAGGGATTTTGGACCCATCTCCTTTAGGTATATTAAGATGTCACTCTCTGTGGACAGAAAAAATGGGGAAAATACCCCTCCACCGTAGTAAATGATGTAACAATGAAATAGGGGCGCCCCTTCAGAATAAAGCAATATTAAAATAAATAAAAAAAAGGGGAAGTAGTACTCACCTCCCCATAGAAAATTCAATGCAAAATTAGCAATAAAAATCTTTAATAGTGTATTCCAATAATGCAAAGTGGCGCGTTTCGTGGGACTCTGTCTACTTTATCAAGCAATAAAACTGGAGCAGCTTTTGATAGTTCAAAGCGAGCATGGTGCCTCCAGCGCTTTGAATCTACTATAGGGAGGTGAATCTACTATGGGGAGCAAATGGTGCCAAAGGATAGTCCTGAGGCTTCCCCCGTCCCCCACGAGCACACTATTACTGCGCTGGAACACTCTGAACCTATTCAACAAGGGCTTGTTGTATAGGTATGCAGGGCTGCGCTCCCGTGCGTGCCTGCGCAGTAGCAGGGAGTTGCACGTGCAGAACTTTTTCCTCCGTGAACAAGTGGCTCTGCTACTGCGCAGGCTGCCACTGTGCCTACACAATGTGGCCAGGCTCATTCACTAACAGAGGTGTGGCCACAAAGAAGAAAAGGTCCTGGTGACCAGCGGTTGGCTCAAGAAGCGTCAGAGAATTCTCTGAAGGATCTAGAGGCTTCTCTACTGAGGTATGTATTTGTTTTGTCTATAAAAGTCATAGGTTTGCTTTAAACATTCATGATGCCATCTAGCCCAGTCATTGGTGGTACCTCATCGTGGCTCGTGAGAGGCAAAGTATCTGTGTTTTCAGATGCCAAGACCTTTTTAAGTCTGATGGTTCCACTTGCATTCCATATAGTTCATTTCATTAACATGCCAAAATACGAAGATAATTCTGTAGAATGTCACTGTTCAGCTAAGTGTTGATAATCAGATGGCAAAATAAATTTATTTTTCCATCTACTATTACGTCATTAATATGTAAACTGATAACAAAATGTAATACTGCCCCTTGCAGGGCTCCACTGCAAACCGTTTCCCATTTAAAGGAAACAGACTCTGCATCAACTTCACCAAACTATGCTTTATTCAAAAAGTAGAAAAAGCTGTATAAACACCAATGTGTCAATTTTAAAACCATAAAAATCACTCTCAATGATGGCAATTGCACACCCGGCTGGGTTCACACTACCAAGGTTAAAGAGTACTATTGGGTAAGGTCCTTTATATTGTGAAGGATCAAAACACAGTCCTTTTTTAGGGGCAGTCCACCTTGCCCGCCATAACCAGTATATTACTTTAGAGAAGGACTCATATAGTTGATGCAATCTCAGGATCACCACAAAAGATTCCTCATGGAAAAAGCTTTATTGACACATATACAAAACGAGTATATCAAAAAGTAGAAAATGTATAAAAACACGGTTCTTGAATTTCAAACAATGGGTCCTCATGGAGCCAGAGTAACAAACAGAATCATACTTTGACTTAGAAAAAAGTTGTAGCTTTATGGGTATTTGTTTTTTTCAAGGCAACGACACACGTTCGTTTCGGGCTTTTATAACAGTAAGTCTGCCCTTCATCAGGCCAAGATACCCAATTCTGTATGGCTCAATAGGAAAAAAAACCGGTAGAGGATTCAAAAATATCGTACTGGGGGTGCCTGAACTTACCAGGCTTACCAGGCGTGGTTCCCACGCTTTAGCGTTTCACTCGCAGTTGGGAAGGTTGTGTACGCCTGGTAAGTTCAGGCGCCCCCAGTACGATCTTTTTGAATCCTCTACCGTTTTTTTTTCCTATTGAGCCATACAGAATTGGGTATCTTGGCCTGATGAAGGGCAGACTTACTGTTATAAAAGCCCGAAACGAACGTGTGTCGTTGCCTTGAAAAAAACAAATACCCATAAAGCTACAACTTTTTTCTAAGTCAAAGTATGATTCTGTTTGTTACTCTGGCTCCATGAGGACCCATTGTTTGAAATTCAAGAACCGTGTTTTTATACATTTTCTACTTTTTGATATACTCGTTTTGTATATGTGTCAATAAAGCTTTTTCCATGAGGAATCTTTTGTGGTGATCCTGAGATTGCATCAACTATATGAGTCCTTCTCTAAAGTAATATACTGGGTTCACACTACCAACACGCTTCACCCATGCCAGTCATGGGAGGGATCCCATTAAATAACTGCTGCAAATGCTATCAGCTAACTGCTACTATGAAGGTAAAGTTCTAACAGAGGCAAACATCACACAATAATAGTGCAACACTTCTTAATGGAAGTATGGAGTAAGTTCAATGGTGCAGCAATAGTTGCATATTTCATCCAGCATTAGAGATGTTGGCGAATGGTTCCTGAACTGTTAGCCGGTGAACCCCTCACCCTTTACTACTTCCGGGTCGCAATGACCCTTAGTAGTATGGCTGCACTGGGCCGGCGGTGCGCGTCCTTGATCGCGCGCCTGTTGCCGGGCACTTTCTGCGCACGTGCGTGACGTCATGAGGGATGTCACGCTCATGCGCAGAGAGTGCCCGGCAACAGGCACGGGATCAAAGATGCGCACCGCCGGCCCAGCGCAGCCGTACCACTAAGGGTCATAGCGACCCGGAAGTAGTACGGCCACATAGAGATTCGCGAGCGAACTGTTCGCTCACATCTCTATCCAGCATAAGCACAATTAAAGCCAAGATTTTTGTCACACAACTATGGAGTATTGCCTCACTGAGGCTCTCCCCACTCAGCAGTTTGAGTCCATGGCTGTCGGATGTCCATGCTACCTGTTGTATGTTGTGAAAACCACTAATGAACTAAAAAAAACGTATACAACAGCATATGGCTGTCATTAGAAGTAAGGAAAACTATGATAAGCCACCTGTTGGGGTACATTTCCACCAACGCTAATCCCGACTTACTGAAATTTAAAGGTATTTACAAAATATAACCGTCAACATACCTCCCAACTTTTTGAGATGAGAAACCGGGACACTTAAGCCACACCCCCAACCACACCCCCTGACACACCCCTAGTCAATCATTATATACATATATATATATATATCTGCATAAATGAATAAATGGTCATTTATTAAAAAAATGTTGGAGAGAAGGGTGAGGGTGCCCAATGGGTGTGGAGGGGAAAAAGAGGATCGAGGCGCCAGCCAGCGGATGTGGTGTGTTGTGTGGGATGCGGGTCTGGTATAAGATTGTCCCTCCCTCCCTTCCTCCGCATGTGGCCCCCAGTGTCCCCCTGTATGCAGAGATGACAGCGCAGCGGAGCGGGCAGTCTTACCATTCATTCTTGCATCCCGGGCATCTGGTCTTCTCCGCTTCCTGCGATGTCACAGGAAGTAGATTGAAACAAGATAGATGCCCGGGATGCGAGAATGAATGGTAAGACTGCCCGCTCCGCTGCGCTGTTATCTCTGCATACAGGGGGACACTGGGGGCCACATGCGGAGGAAGGGAGGGAGGGACAATCTTATACCAGACCCGCATCCCACACAACACACCACATCTGCCGGCTGGCGCCTCGATCCTTTCTTCACCTCCGCTGCCTGCCGGGACACAAGGGGGGGGTATCCCGGGACAGCGGGACCCCTCCCCCAACCCATGACCTTCCCGACGAAATCGGGACGGTTGGGGCCCCTGCCGTCAACAAGAGGAGGCGATTATGATAGAATACTCAGACAGATTGAGACTCGCTGGATCTGCCAGCTTGGTACTTTAACCCCTAATGGTCTTAATACTGAATTTAGCTTTGCCCCCTTTTTATAGATGCCACTTAGCCATCTATAGTTAACAACACCTATATTATGTGAATTAGCCTATCTGACAATATGAATATTCCATGATGAGTATCTGCCATGTCTAAAGCCTGAGTGCTGTATGAATGCTAATGATGATAGGGCAGTAAGCAATTGATCAACCATGTCCTTCAGGTTGAAATAAGGTATCATTTTATGATCTAAAGAGGCCAGTCTTGTTGTACATGATCTCAGTCAAATTAAGTGACTATGGTCTGTCTGTTCTGTTTAGAAAGGCAGCAATAGTATTTAAATGAAGATTGACTGAAGAATATCATATTAATAATGCAACTGCAGTTAGTAATTCATCCACAAGATGGCGAACTAGTGATGTGACTATATCAGCGCATTCATAATGACTAAACCGAGGCCAAAGTTGGAATACTGATGATTATAAATCTAACTGCAATCAGTGACCTGTCCACTAGATGGCAACAAATCAATGCAACCTTATAGGCATATTTGTGTGACTGCAAGCAACCTGACTTTAACAGATGCACTTAGCGTGATATCCACAAGATGGCAATGGAGAAATGCGACGATATAGTCACACTGATATGACATAGTAAGTATGCAGTACACAAGATGGTGGAACATGCGTAGTATGCAGCCTACAAGATGGTGAAATCATAATGCGACCTTATAGTCGCACCTGCTGGAGATATAAAAATGGACCCACAAACCCTTGCCTGCTGATCACATGATTAAATGAAGGCGTGTCACTCTCTGCTCCTACGGTCGACAAACCTGCACAAACCTACAAACGGAGCTTGGCGCCGGCTGACCGGAGGGAAGGTGTAATACAAGAAGGGTGGTGTGGATAATGTTTGTATGCAATATGGGAACATGTGTGCACATGTTCAAGCTGGTGCATAATATACACACTGAAGGGACCCCACTGCTACTGCTGAGTTGTGTGATAGCAAGCAGCTGTATATGGCGAACAACTTTGAAATGCGGCAGAGAGTTTCAACTACAGCGGGACGATCGACAGCCATGGACTCAAACTGCTGAGTGGTGATAGCCTCAGTGAGGCAATACTCCATAGTTGTGAGACAAAAATCTCGACTTGTGCTTATGCTGGATGAAATATGCAACTTTTGCTGCACCATTGAACTTGTTCCATACTTTCATTAAGAAGTGTTGCATTATTATTGTGTGAAACATACTACTGAGGTTTGCCTCTGTTAGAACTTTACCTTCATAGTGGCAGTTAGCTGATAGCATTTGCAGCAGTTATTTAATGGGATCCCTCCCTAGGTGTGACTGGCATGTGTGAAGTGTGTTGGTAGTGTGAACCCAGCCAGGTGTGCAATTGCCATCATTGAGAGTGATTTTTATGGTTTTAAATTGACACATTGGTGTTTATACAGTGTTTTTCTACTTTTTGAATAAAGCATAATTTGGTGAAGTTGATGCAGAGTCTGTTTCCATTGTATCTGCTGTACCCCTATTTTCAGACTCATGCTTATCCACACCTGTGGGGTATCACCTTGCAACCAATACCAGTGATTTCCACAATTTTTTTTGTTTTTTGTTTAGTTTCCATTTGAAGAATAAGGGCCCTTACACACCAAAAATCAGCAAGCACAATCGTATATGGTGTGATTTTAAAATTGCATGCCTGCATTTTTGCAATGTTTGTGTTTTTTCCTTGTGTTTGCATTATTCTTGTGATTAGTTAACAGCAAAAAGTTGGCTTTAACAGCTTCAACAAAAAGTTTCAAAGTCTCCTGGGATTTGACCTAAGAATACGCCATGAATACGATCGCATCAATGTTTTTGTATGAGATTTTTTTTTTTTTTCAAATGCAGGTCATCATGATTTTCATTATTTTTAAAAACACTTTGTGAGTGAAAAACGAATGCGATTATAAAAACGCAGTGCAACGCAGCCAGTGTGTGTAGGCCCTAATGGATTTATTATTATTATTGTAAATCAGAAAACCCATGGCTTTTTACGACCTACCTTCAGGGCCCGTTTCCACTATAGCGTTGCGGAATCGCCGGCGAATCACCGCAGGCAAATCGCATGCGGGTGCGATTCCGCATGCGTTTTTTGCCGCGATTTTGCATGCGATTTCGCATAGGTTAGGGTGATGCGATTTTAACCATGTCACTGCCTGTGTGAATTAACATGGGTACCTATGCGAAATCGCATGCGAATTCGCGGCAAAAAACGCATGGGGAAAACGCATGCGATTTCCCTATTAAATACATTGCGTGCAATTCGCCTGCATTCCACACGCAGGCGAATTCTGAGGGCCCTAGCGTGCAGATTTTTTCTGCACAGAAAAACGTTCAGGAAAACGGACAAGTGGAAACAGTCCCATCCACTTGTACTGGCTATGCGAATTCGCATGCGGGCAACGCATGCGAATTCGTGATAGTGGAAACGGGCCCTTAGTCTTCAGGTAGTCTCAACCACAAATGGTCAATGAGATGCCAATATTTGTGAGATATGTTATTTTTATGCAAATATACAGCTTGGAAATGGACTGATCAACTGCAGCAGTTTCCCTAGTCCTGAAAGTGAGATTTTCTGCCATTCTTGCTTGACATAGAATTTCAATTCACTTTTTACTCCTAAGTTTTTGGGTTTTTTTTTTTCACCTAGGAGATATTTTTACACTTTTTATCAATAAAATGCGTTTCGAGCCACCAGCACGCAAGGAAATACTCAGAATAATTTTGACAGTACATTTTTACCTACTTTTTTGGAATAGCAGAGTGCTGAAAAGTTATTGTAAACATTGTTTGGAAAATTGTCTCCTAGGAGAAAACTTATTCCCCTATGCTTTCAAAGGGCATCTGAGCTGAAAATAAACTAATGAAATAAACAATTGCATCCTTCTCATAAAAATGACTTTTTAAGATATTCCACAGTTTTATTTTATATTTAAATCTACCTTTTAAGTTTTTACGGTTTTGTTTTTGCTCAATGACACAGTCATTGAAATATGACAGAGCTAAAATCTATGAACAGTTGATCCGTTTTATCTCTTTCCTGCTCTCAGAAGCCATTTTCTGCTAGGAATGTGTTTTACAGTTGTAATTTCTTATTGGCGAGGGTCACACTGTAGTCTGACCCAGTCCTGACTGCCACTTACATACCTGATTAACTCTTTCAGGCAGAGAAAGAAAAAAAGGAACACAGCATAGTTATTTATGTGCTTGGCACTGTACATACACATATCAATCTAATCATGTCACATATCACCTCAGGTATCCTTTAATGGGGTACAGGTCTGGACTGCAGGCAGGCCACTTTACACACAGACTCTTTTACTGTGGAGCCATACTATTGTAATGTGTGCAGAATATGCTTAAATGGGAACTTCAGCCTAAACAAACATACTGTCATTAGGTTACATTAGTTATGTTAATTAGAATAGATAGGTAATATAATTTTTACCCACCCTGTTTTAAAAGAACAGGCAAATGTTTGTGATTCATGGGGGCTGCCATCTTTGTCATGGGGGCAGCCATCTTTTTGGTTGAAAGGAGGTGACAAGGAGCAGGAGACACAGTTCCAACTGTCCTGTGTCCTGATAACCCCTCCCAGCTGCACACGCTAGGCTTCAAATGTCAAATTCAAAATGTAAAAAAAAAACAAAAAACAGCAGAACGAGAACAACAACATCAGAAATCCCATCATGCTTTGCACAGCATTAGGGGAAAAAAGCCTGGGCAGTTTTCTTCTGTGCAGCTAAAAATGAGGCTTGTATAAGGCTTCTTGCACACCAAGACGTTGCATTAGGTGCCACGTTAAGGTCGCATAACGTGCACCTAACACAACGTATGGTGCTGCAAGAGCCGACGGTAGAGTGAGCCGCGTTAGGCGGCTCGAGTCCTATAAAGTCTCCTAGAGTGGCGCTGATTGGCCAGCGGGACCACGTGATGCGGAGCGAGACACTCCGCATCACGTGGTCCCGCCGGCCAATCAGCGCCCGCCAGTGCAGTGAATATTAAGTAGCCATGTGCGCGGCTACTGTAGCTGGCTCTCCCCGCCTCCTCTCCGCCCCCCACTGCGCATGTGTAAACAGTCTAACGCGGCTATAGCCGCTCCAACGCCGTAGCATGCTGCACTTTGCACAGAACGTGCAGCGTTACATGTAACGCAACGTGGGCTGTGTGAACAGCCCACTTGTGTTACATTGCTGTGCGTTGGGGGAGCGTTACAGGCGCACTAACGTGCGCCTGTAACGTCTTAGTGTGTAAGCAGCCTAAGAGAAACAAAGTTCTGATGCTGTGAAACTGTTAAAGAAACACCAAGCCTTTTCAGTGCTGCTGAGTCGATTAGGTTCACATTAAGCACTCTTTTCTGAAAATAAGGTCCAGCCTAAAAATATATATATATTTATATGTGTGTATGTATAATGTGTATATGTGTGTGTATATGTATTTCAGTGTCAATGGTGTCTTTCCATATGTGCATTGTACCTATGCCATATGTACTCCCACACCATCACATGTGCTTTCTTGTGAACTGTGGAGCTGATGGTCCTTTTCTCCCTGGCCCACTTTTCTCCTAATTTTTCTAGGTAATATTTTCACACCGTATCAATAAAATGCCTTTTTTAAGCCAGCAGCAAGCAAGAAAATTCTCTGAACTATTTAGACAATACTTTCTCACCTACTTTTTAGTATTTTTTGAATTGGACAGTGCTGAAAAGTTGTTTGAAACAGAACTTGAAAAATTATCCTTTTATGAGAAAAACTAGGAGAAAAAGTGAATCGGATAAGGGCCATTGTGACCATGAGATATATATATATATTTTCTTCGTTTTTTTTAGGTTGTCCTATCACCAGGCAGTATTTCATTGCTTCAGCTCATCTTAAAGAGAACCTGAACTGAAAATGAAAAGTCAAAATAACCATACGCAAGGCATAGTTACCTCCCATGTAGTCTACTCCTCAATCTCTTTCTCCTCTCCTGCGTCCCATTTGTCCACTGTGATCAATGGAATTCTCTGTCCTCCATTTTGAAAATGGCTATTACCCCATAACAGCTTCCTGGTCAGCACACTGTTAAACTGTAATATCACCCACTTGAGCCATATAGGGAAACATGGACATTACCTTGCACATTCAGTTGTAACTGACAGTTGCTGATATATAACTGACAGCAACTGGTATATTTCAGTTCTGACAAAACATTGTCAGAACTGGAAGGGATCACTGTAAGAAGAAAATGGTGAGCTTCTGAGAGGAACTGACGCCAAGGTAAGTATGTAATATTCATTTGCAGCTACGTCATATGTTTATTTTAAATAATTTTACTCGCTTCAGGTTCCCTTTAAATTAGCTTGAGCTTAGAGAATCACTTGTTGCCAATGGAATGTTCCACCAGGTGTTCTTTAGCACGACACGGCCCTTAGACCTGGGACCCACAGATCAGTTACAATCGGTTACCGTTTTGTAAAGCAATTTCATCAGCGATTCTCTGCATTATTGTAGCAATTTTATTTTAGTGCTAGCAACTGCAAAATCAATTCCGATTGGTAATTTAGGTTGTCAAGCTCTGCCAGGCATTTCAGTAAGCAGGTGGTGGTTTCTAGGTAGTACAAGAGCTGCAAAATCACTTTGAAATCACTATGTATACCGATTGAAAAGCGACTTAGCAGCAATACTATACTTAGAGAGTCTGAAGCGAGAATAAATCTCGCTTCAGACCTCATAGATAGCATGGGCATGTGTGCCCCTACTAAACCGCCGCTATCCCGCGGCTTAACGGGGGTCCCTGATCCCCCAAATCCCCCTCCGTGCAGCGCATCCCCTCTTCCGCATAGAGGCAGGGCTAACCGCCGCAGCCCTGCCTCCCACGCGTCTGTCAGCGCGTATCTCCGCCTCTCCCCCGCCCCTCTCAGTCTTCCTTCACTGAGAGGGGCGGGGCCGCGGGGGAGAGGTGGCAATGCGCCGCTGATAGACGCGACTGGAGGCAGGGCTGCAGCTGTTAGCCCTGCCTCCAGGAAGAAATAAATCACGACCAGTTTGCGACCAAGGTATGCGGGGGTGTGTTTGGGGGTGAAGGGACCCCCGTTTAGCCGCAGGATAGCGGCGTTTTAGCAGGGGCACACATGCCCCTGCTAACTATGAGCTCTGAAGAGAGATTTATTCTCGCTTCAGAGTCTCTTTAAAGCCTCCTTCAATGGAAAATTGATTTGCAAAAGGTTTTGTGATTCCTAGCGTGATCGTTTTTTTTACTTTACTGTACAGGAAAGCGTTTTTGGAGCGATTGCATTTTTTAACTCTAGAACATTGAAATGTAATCGCTCCAAAATGACTAAAAATGCTGCATGCATTTTGCAATTGCAATTTGGCTAAATCACATCACACCAGTGACATCACCTCCAACCATTTTCATTGGCATTAGGGATAATCAATGAAATGCAAATTTTTCCTACCATTCAAATTTCATGTAAATTACAGTGGGTTGCAAAAGTATTCGGCCCCCTTGAAGTTTTCCACATTTTGTCACATTACTGCCACAAACATGCATCAATTTTATTGGAATTCAACATGAAAGACCAACACAAAGTGGTGTACATGTGAGAAGTGGATCGAATATCATACATGATTCCAAACATTTTTTTTACATATAAATAACTGTAAAGTGGTCAGGGATAAAGTTATTGAGATTTATTGAGAAATTTAAATCAGGCTTAGGCTACAAAAATGATTTCCAAAGCCTTGAACATCCCACAGAGCACTGTTTAAGCGATCTGTAGAGCTTTAAAATGATATCCATCTTTCCATAGTTACCAGGGCCGGCCCTAGACTATTTGCCGCCTGAGGCAAAAAAAAAAAATTCCGCCTACACCCCCCCCCCAACGCTGCAGGAAGTGACGTCAGTGGAGCGCACGCTTGGAACGAGGAAGAGGTAAGTCCTACCCGCCCGTGCCTCTTACACATAGCGGCTGCTTGTATTTAAGGCTGGAGGGGAGCGGAGCACGGGGGACCCAGGCGAGGGAGGGGGGGGTCCGACCCCCCTCCCCGCCGCTAGGCCCAATACCCCCGTCCTGCCAGCTACCCCTCGAGCTCAGCGGCCGGCTCCCCGCACCCACGGACGGGCGGGTGCCGCCCCTAGAATTTTGCCGCCTGAGGCAAAAGTTTCACCCCGCCTCATGAGCGGGCCGGCCCTGATAGTTACATTGTATTACACAGGGCGACTTTTTCTGCTGAATGGAGCTGCTGACACTGGGGAAAGTGTCGTCCTGTGTAATACAAGTAACTATGGAAAGATGGATATCATTTTAAAGCTCTCTTTCTCCTCTCTCTGGCGACACCTAAATCGTCGCTCTACGCCTTTTAGTTTTCTTTATTTTCGCGATTGAAATCGCGTCCGCTGCAATTTCAATCGCGAAAATACCGAAAACTAAAAGGCGTAGAGCGACGATTTATATATCATTGGAAAGAGGAGAAAGAGAGCTTTAAAATGATATGCATCTTTCCATAGTTTCTGCACTACTCAGAGTCCCTTTAAGGTTTAAATAAAAAGCTGTCTTTTTTTGGAGTCATGTGAAAAACAAGAGCTGAAAGCTCAGCTCCCGCTGTTTCTGTTAGTAGGAAAGGACTAGAACCCGTTTCCAGGTCTTATTACGTTCTATGTCCCTGTTTTAGTAGACTTCCTCCCCTTCTATCCCCAGTGGCAGGTGCAGAGAGGAGGAGTTACTAGTTAGCATTGTTGCAGTCTCCTGTCTGTGTGACACTGGATGCATCTCATTCTCTGGGACATTAACCACTTGCCGACCGCACACTCATAACGTGCGTCGGCAAAGTGGCAGCTGCAGGACCAGCGACGCAGTACTGCGTCGCCAGCTGCAGCCTAATTAATCAGGAAGCAGCCGCTCGTACGAGCGGCTGCTTCCTGTCAAATCACGGCGGGGGGCTCCGTGAATAGCCTGCGGGCCGCCGATGGCGGCTCGCAGGCTAGATGTAAACACAAGCGGAAATAATCCGCTTTGTTTACATTTGTACGGCGCTGCTGCGCAGCAGCGCCGTAAGGCAGATCGGCGATCCCCGGCCAATCAGCGGCCGGGGATCGCCGCCATGTGACAGGGGACGTCCCGTCACAGGCTGCACAGGACGGATAGCCGTCCTGTGCAGCCCCGATCACCGGGGGAGGCAGCAGGTAGGAGAGGGAGGGGGGAATTTCAACGCGGAGGGGGGCTTTGAGGTGCCCCCCCCCGCCACCCACAGCAGGCAGGAGAGATCAGACCCCCCCAGCACATCATCCCCATAGGGGGAAAAAAAGGGGGGCAATCTGATCTCCCTGCCTGCACCCTGATCTGTGCTGGGGGCTGCAGAGCCCACCCAGCACAGATCAATCAAACCAGCGCTGGTCCTTAAGGGGGGGTAAAGGGTGGGTCCTCAAGTGGTTAAAGGGGAACTGAAGAGAGAGGTATATGGAGGCTGTCATGTTTATTTCCTTTTAATCAATACCAGTTGCCTGGCAGCCCTGCTGGTCTATTTCTCTGCAGTAGTATCTGATTAAAACCAGAAACAAGCATGCAGCTAGTCTTGTCAGATCAGACTTATAAGTCTGAACCACTGAAACACCTAATCTGCTGCATGCTTGTTCAGGGGCTATGGCTAATAGTATTAGAGGCAGAGGATCAGCAGGGCTGCCAGGCAACTGGTATTGTCTAAAAGGAAATAAACATGACAGCCTCCACATACCTCTCTCTTCAGTTCCCCTTTAAGTCATTAAAGGATACCATACATCTGTAGACTTGGTAACCGGTCGACCACCAGATTTGATAATTATCAAATCTGAGGAAAATCGGTGCCACTTAGAGCATGCCCAATCAACAAATCAACCAATATCAGGCCGAAATTGGTCACATGTATGTATCAGACATGCTGGGAAATCTCAGGCCGACATGCTAGATCAGGTGTGCAGCAGTAATGGCATGCGATAATTGCAAATGACAAATGTGGCAGAAACCCCTGGCCACTGCCGCCTCTAATGTTTTGTGCGTGTCCTGGTGCCCTTGCAGTTATACTTTACCTGTTCATCATCCGTGCCCTCTCTCCACATTTAAGCCTCACGTGACTATTGGCATATAGCACATGGGGCCACCATGTGGGGGCGCAAGTGCAGAAGTACAGCGCGGACACACAGGGGATGGTGTGACAGGTGAATAATAACTTCACGGGTACTGGGAGGGACATAAAACATGGGGGGGGAGGCGGCCTTACAAGGCTGATTCATGAAAGATTTCATGCTGAAATTGATCAGGAATCGGCGTGCGGTTTATGGCAGCCAGCAGATCTCTCTCCGATCAGCTTCAATCAGAGAGAGATCGCTTTCTTGATTAATCGGCCAACAAAATTGCTAGATGGATGAGTACCTTAAAGTGAATGAGAACCGCATTTAAAAAAAAAAATGAAGCAAATACTTACCTAAGGAGAGGGAAGGCTCTGGGTTGTATAGAGCCTTCCGTCTCCTCTCTCGGTGCTCTCTATCCTGTGCTGGCTCCCCCCCCAAAATTCCCCGCCAAAAGGGTATTTGGAAGTCTTCAGGAGCCGTGTCCTCCCGAAGACGTGTGGCTTCATACTGCACAGGCGTGAGCGTGCAAGAGAGCGTGCTTGTGCAGGCGCAGTACAGGGCCGCCCTTCTTCAGGAACACTCGGGCTCCCTGAAGACATCTGAAGCATCCTTCGGCCGGGTAAAGCAGTATTGGACTAAATTAGTCAAATACTGCTACCGGGCGAGCCAGCACTGGATCGAGGGGACCAGGAGAGGAGCCGGAAGGCTCTATAGGACCCAGAGCCTGCCCTCTCCTTGGGTAAGTATCTGTCTCATTTTTTTAAATGCGGTTCCTATTCACTTTAAGGGGAAAAAACCCAGGAATGCGAAGGGGTTGACAGCTTGATAATAGAGGTAACATTTCTGCCTCTATAATATGTATCTTCATGTTCCTGTCTCCTTCCCAGAAACCAGTAGGCCCTGACACATGGGGGCCACGGCCACATATGAGCTGGACACAGAGTGGGACGAGGACGCCCAGGCAATATTTGAAAGAAGGCAGAAAGTGCAAGAGGTGAGATGAATTTTCAGGCTATTTTGAAACGGTTTTAAATTCTGTTTAACCACTTCGCATCCAGACCTTGTTTCCCACTTATAGACCAAAGCAGTTTTGACAGTTTCGCTATGCCCTTATTTAATCAGAAATAACTTTATCCCTACTTATGACATAGAAATGTATATTGTTTTTTTTTTTCAAAACAAAGTAGGCTTTCATTGTATGCCATTTTTTCCCTCAAAAAATATTTTTTTTATTTTTTTCCTTGTTTTCCCATTAAAAATTATATTAAACACATTATATCTTAGTTTTACTAATTCCAGTTTTTATTATTATTATTTATTGTATTTATAAAGCGCCAACATATTACGCAGCGCTGGACATTAATTTAGGTTACAGACAATATTTAGGGGTGACAACCAGCAATATGACAATACAGGAATACAAGAAAGCCAGATCACGCAGCACAGTATGAGTACAAGGTAATGCTTAAGGTGGCCATACACTGGTCGATGTGCCATTAGATCGACCAGCTGACAGATCCCTATCTGATCGAATCTGATCAGATAGGGATCGTATGGCTGCCTTTACTGCAAACAGATTGTGAATCGATTTCAGCCTGAAACCGATCACAATCTGTTCAGCTGCTCCTGCCGCCTGTCCCCCCCCCCCCCCCCCCGTATACATTACCTGAGGCTGGCTCCCGGGCGTCTTCTCCGCACTGCACCGCACCGCTGTTCTTGCTCCATCCCGGCGCTTCCTGTGTTACTCCGTGACCAGGAAGTTCAAATAGAGCGCCCTCTATTTCAACTTCCTGGTCACCGGAGTGACACAGGAAGTATAAGCGTACACTGGGACATGTGGAAATGCGGTGCAGCGAGGAGAAGAGGACCCCGGAGCCAGCTTCAGGTAATGTATACATGCTCGGATCGGGCCCGAATCGTACGCCGCAAGCGACGCGCTCCTACCGCCGGGCGATCGAGGGTAATTTCCCGCACGGCGCGATCGACGGACCGATCCGATTTCGGGAGGGAATCGGATCGGCGGGTGCGTTTAGCGCAAGCGATTGGCAGCAGATTCGATCCCAGGATCGGATCTGCTGTCGAAACGGCCGTGAATCGAGCCAGTGTATGGCCTGCTTAAGTCAGTCACTGGATGGGAGCATGGAGATTAGGGTAGTTAGGTTCACTCAAATGCATAGCATGGGTGCACAGTAATAGAGGTGGTAGATCAGGTAGGACACAAAAGGAGGAGGACCCTGCCCAAAGGCTTACAATCTAGAGGGAGAGGTAGGGACACGAGAGGTAGGAGACCAGAGTTCAGCTGTGGGTTTAGAGCAATTGTGAGGGGTGGTAGGCCAGAGTGAAAAGGTGAGTTTTGAGGGCCTTCTTGAAGGTGTTGAAGGAGGGGGCTGCCCTAATGGGTGGAGGTAGGGGCTTCCATAGTGTTTGAGCGGCTCTTGAGAAGTCTTGGAGTGTGTATGGGACTGGCTAATGCGGGGGACGGTCAGGCGAAGTTCATTGGAGGAGCGGAGTGAGCGGCTTGGTGTGCATCTCTGAGTAAGATCAGAAATGTAGTTTGGACAGGTTTTGTGGATGGATTTGTAGGTCAGACACAATATCTTGAATCTGATTCTGGACTGGATAGGAAGCCAGTGGAGGGATTTACGGAGGGGAGCCGCCGTGGTGGAGCGATGGGAGCAGTGGATAATTCTGGCTGCTGCATTCATGATGGACTGCAGTGGGGCTGTTCGGGTCATAGGGAGACCAGACAGAAGGGCATTGCAGTAGTCGAGGCGGGAAATTATGAGGGCATGGATGAGGAGTTTGGTGGTGGCAGAGGTCAGGAAAGGGCGAATCTTACAGATGTTACGAAGGTGGAAGTTGCAGGACTTTGCGGGGTTTTGGATGTGGGGAGTGAAGGAGAGTGCGGAGTCCAGGGTGACACCCAGACAGCGGGCTTGAGAGGTAGGGCGAATGGTAGTGTGGTTAACAGTGACATGCACATCTGGGAGGTTCAGGGATGACCGGGGTGGGAAGATCATAAATTCTGTTTTGTCTAGATTTAGTTTCAGGAACCTAGCGGACATCCAGGAGGAGATGGCAGATAGGCAGGAGGAGACCTTGTCTATGGTAGTGGTGGATATGTCAGGGGTGTGGAGGTAGATTTGGGTGTCATCTGCATACAGATGATAGTTAAACCCCATGGAGGAGATAACCTTGCCATTGGAGGATGTGTATAGGGAGAACAGTAGGGGGCCAAGGACCGAGCCTTGGGGGACTCCCACTGAGAGGTGGTTGGGGGTGGACGCGGACTCATTGAAGGCGGTCGTGAAGGAGCTGTTGGAGAGGTAGGATGAAAGCCAGGTCAGGGCGAGATCGTGAATGCCCATGGGTTGGAGGGACTGGAGGAGTAGGGGACAGTGCTGCTCGTAATGGAAAAATCTACGCTTACGGATCATTACGCGTAATTTTACGCTATTACGCATTACGCAATTACGGTTACGGCGAAGGAAATTATCTACGGTACATCACTGTAATTACGCGTAAACTTACGCAATTACGCATAAGGATACCGTAATGAAGGCGCTTACACTACGATGTTACGCGTAGTGCCGTAATACCCATTAATGCGTATTTTTTGACGCATGCGGACGATATGTACGCAATAGCCGTCAATGTGACAGTTATTGCGTACATATCATTCGTATGCGTCAAAACGTACGCTTATACTGAAGGGCGGGAGAAGATACTATTGGTTGCTTAGGATGTTGACTGATTGGCTACTCTTAGAAAATGGGAGATTTTACGTTAGTAATTACGCGTAAAATTACGCGTAAGTGTTCGTAAAATTACGCATGCCTAGCAATTACGGTAGACAGTGTAATTACGATACCACTTACGGTCTTACGCGTAAATAATTACGCGTAAGACCGTAAGTTACGCGTAACGCTTACGCGTAAATTTACATTGAATTACGATGCGTAATTACGCTCATGCGTAATTTCGGCCCAGCACTGGTAGGGGATGATCTACTGTATCAAAAGCTGCTGAAAGGTCAAGGAGGAGGAGGATGGAGTATTTACCTTCAGCTTTAGCTAAGGCAAGGTCATTGACCACTTTGGTGAGAGCCGTTTCGGTTGAGTGGGCAGGCCAAAATCCAGATTGCAGTGGGTCTAGTAGTGAGTTGGCATTGAGGTACTGGGTCAGGCGTTTGTAAACCAGACGCTCAAGGAGTTTTGAGGCGAAGGGGAGGAGGGAGATCGGGCGGTAGTTGGAGGGTAGCGAGGGGTCGAGGGAGGGTTTCTTGAGCAGGGGCAGTACTGTGGCCTGCTTGAAGTCTGATGGGAAGGTGCCTGTGGATAGGGAGAGGTTAAACAGGGTAGTGAGGACTGGGGCCAGATCCGTGAAGTGTGGCTGAAGTAGATCAGAAGGGATAGGGTCGAGGGGGGAGGTAGTGGTATGGGAAGTCTGCAGTAGGTGGTTGACTTCCTCAGTGGTAGTAGGAGTGAAGGAGGTGAGGGGAGGATAGGGTGGAGGAGGAGTTGGTTGTGAACGGGTGGGAGGTGAAGATTGAAGATTGGATATTTCCTGACGGATGGAGACTATTTTGTTGGTGAAGTGGGTGGCTAAATCTGTGGCAGAGAGGGAGGAACCAGAAGGTGTGGTGGGGGGGGGGGGGGTTAAGCAGGGAGTTGAAGGTGCCAAAAAGACGCCGGGGATTGGAAGCTTGTGCTCCGATGTGCTTGGTAAAGTATTCCTGCTTCGCATGAGCAAGGGCAGTGTGGAACTGCAGCAGGTTAGTCTTGTACTGTAAGAAATCCTGGTTTAGTCGAGTTTTCCTCCATTTTCGTTCAGTGGCGCGTGTTTCCCTCTGGAGGTTGCGAGTATGGGTAGTGCGTCAGAGCTGGGGGTTATGGGGGCGGTTGCGGCGGGATATTGGTGGAGCAGCTTTCTCTAGGGCTGATGAGAGAGTTTGGTGATACTGAGCTGCAGCAAGATTAGGACACGTTAGGGTGAGGAGAGTGGAGGATAGGCCATGGAGGGAGTTAGCAAGGACGCTAGGGTTGAGCTTGCATAGGTCTCGCTGCCATCGACCAGGTGGGTGGGCGGGTCGTTTGGAGGTGCCTTCCGTGAGGAGGTTGAAGGTGAGAAGGTAATGGTCTGAGGGTAGAAATGGTGCGATGTCGAGGTCTGCAATGGTGGTGGATTTAGTGAATATAAGGTCGAGAGTGTGACATGCAGTGTGAGTGGGGGCGTTGGTGTGTTGTACTAGGCCATGTGAGTTGGCTATGGTAAGTAGCCGGGTCACAACAGAGTTCTTGGGTTCATTGATGGGAATATTGAAATCCCCGAGGATGATGGTGGGGACGTCAGAGGAGAGGATGTGTGGGAGCCAGGAGGCAAGGTCATCGAGAAATTGTCGTGTGGAGCCCAGAGGGCAGTATAAGACTGCAACAATAGCTGGGACGGGTGCTATGATTAAGGACTAATGTGTGTCTGAAACATGTTAGCGAACTTTTATTCTGTGTGTGACCTGAATTAATAAAGAATTTGATACTTTTGGAACATCAAGCGGAACTTCACATCCTTCAATTATCAATGGCTTGGGGCAAGAGTTACCTGGTTCCTATCTCTGTTCCTAACACCAAGGTTGAGCGGACAGCACCTTGAACAATGGCTGGGAGGGGATTGTAGATGCGGATAGTGTGCGCCTCAAATGATTTTAAAAATTAAAAGTGCTACTGTAGATAAAAAACAGAAATTTTGTTTGGCTATTCTTACCGCTTATCACAAAACTTCGATTATGTTCCGGTCACAATTTATGGTGAAGATATTTTATAATGAAATAAGGCTACAGAGTGTATTTTTCACTATGAACTGAGAAAATAAAAATCAATCTCATTAGCTCAGGAAACTTATATTCCCATTCACCAATTAGTGCTGCATCAGATAGTGCCAGAAATGTGCACAGGAGCAAGCCCAATCCTGCACAGCACTGCTTCTGCTACAAGACGTATATCTACTGACTCGTGGCTTAGATGAAGTCAGAGGACGTAGATATACTGTAGTGGTGGATAAAGTGGTTAAAGTGAGCCTGGAGTGAGCATAAAAGTAATCAGTAGTCATTTTTCTATCTTCATTAGTGCAATGCTGTCATCTCATTTGTCAAGCATAACAAGGGGAAGACGGTGTAGATTTGCATCGCTGTTTGAGTGGAGATCTGAGGAGTAATGGATGTACATTCAGGTTGAGCTTCGAATGGCTCTGTTGTTCTAGATCCATGAATGCAGCTCTAATCATTGCATCTTTACAAATGCTTTTTAGCTTTCAATTTAAAAAAATAATAGTATAATGATTTGAAGTTATCCCTACTAATAAAGGCATCCAGACTTGCATAGCAAATTCAAATTTGCATAATTCTGCATCAATTTGGAATTATTTGCATTTCATTGATCATCCCTAATTTCTAGCTATATTGTAGTCTTTTCCTGGGTCATATCAGATCTTGGTTGCAAACACATACAGTATGCAAACTATGTGAATGGCACACAGCATCCCCAGCAAGAGCTTTTTTTTATTATTATTTTCAATAAATTCAGGATGGCTTCAGTGCCAGTGCCCCAGAACATGTATGCAAAACAGGAGACTGGTAGACCCCATCCCTTTAAAGGGAATCTATAAACTTATGCGATAATGAATTGTATGTGTAGTACAGCTAAGAAATAGAACATTAGCAGCAAATAAATGAGTCTCATATTGTTTCCAGTACAGGAAAAGTTAAGAAACTTCATTTGTTATCTATGCAAAAGAGCTTCTCTGAGCTCTCCGACCAAACTTAGTCGGCTACAGTGCTGTTTTCTGAAGCACTTATACATCAAAGAAACAGTGAAAGACAACCTTTAGATAAGGTTTAACTGCAGGGAAGTTCAAAGGATCATTAGCCCTGCCCTGTTTCATAGTTTAAAATACAGAGTGTAGTTTGTAAACGGCAAATATTAGAGAATGATGACATTTTATTAACAAAATAATTGGTAATTAGTAAAATTAGTAATTACTACTAATGTTCTACTAATTATCCGTATACACATACAATTCTTTATATCATAGGGTTTTCTTCGCTTCAGTGTCACTTTAATAAGATATGAAACATACGTCAGTGGATAAGCTCAGACCAACGGGCTTTAATTGACTTTCATATGCGCTTGTGATATGGAAACTGCTTGGGGGGGAAAAAATAACTGGTGGAGACACTACAGGACGTGATGGTACTAAATAAACACTGATGCGAAAACATATAAAATGCTGCACTAATGTCATCATATTCTTCTCTTGTGCTGGTCAGATGAAGAGAACTACGAAGTGAGCAGTGATGATGAGGACCTGCCTTTCAGATACTTTTATCTGCAGAGATTCCTTCAAAAATCCAATTGTAACAAAGTAAGTTACCAACATTTCAAACTTATGAACTTCAATAGTCCACACCCAAATTGAAAGACCCTCCTCTTTGGTCATCCTGCTAATTACATCACCTGTGCGGGTGGGCGAGGGGGGTTTAATCTTACCCATGAGACGTCTTCTTCGTTCCGTCCCTCGGCGCCTCCTACAATGCGTTCCAATCCACCGTTAAGTGATTAGAAACACTTCCTCTTTCCGGGTTGAAATAGGAAGTGTATATTCACGTGACGGCGGATAGGAGCGCATCATGGGAGGCGCCAAGGGAGGGAATAAAGAAGACGTCTCATGGGTAAGATTAAACCCCCCTCGCCCACCCGCACAGGTCATGTCATTAGCAGGATGAAATCCGACTAACATCTATTCCGATTTCATCCGAAGTCGGTATTTGAGCATGCCTGGTCACCTCTCTGCTGCTTCCACGCGTCACACTAATGCCCTCCAGTGGAAAGTCTGTTCAGATGTTAAAGGACGACTGAAGACAACCTCTATTTGGAGGCTACCAAATTTTATTTCCTTTTAAACCATGCGGATTCCATGGCTGTCCTGCACTACTTCTCTTTTCACCTGTCTGTGAAAGGCTGGCTCAGCGGCACAAGCGGAAGCAGAATACCCTTCAGGCCACCATATGAGGCACCTCCCACCCACAGCTGACACAATCTCTTTGCAGTGTTTGCAAAGGCAGGAAACTGCCATGGCATTTTTTTTTTCAGAAAATGGGTATGGCTAACTAACAAAACTCGGATTTTGTGTCACAAGTGGTCAGTTCTTTCCAGCTCCTCTGTTATAACGTCTGCTGCTTGTGCGGGTTTTATTTCTATACGCCTTTCGGGGATAGGAAGTACTTCTGAAGAGGGCAGCTCTGTACTTGTGCATGCTCAGTACGGAGCCACCCGTCTTCTTCCAAAGCCTCCGAGAGCTCCCAGAGGTGGCAAATTCAAACGGGGGACAGTGCTGGAGCCAGGACACCGAGAGAGGACTGGGAAGGCTCTGTAGGATCCAGAACCGTCCCTCTCCATAGGTGAGCATCTTCCTTTTTCTCCCCAGGCCTCTATAGTATTGCTTTAGGCCTTGTTCACATCTAAAATCGCAATCATTGACGGCAGCATTTTGCGATTTTGTGTGCAATTATTTTTGGCGACTCCCGGCGCTTCCCTGCTAGTTGCAATTTTTTGTAAAGCGCTTTTCTAAGTGATTTTGCTGAGCGATTTGTTTTTTCATTTCCTGACATCAGTCGGGACGTGAACTCTTTGACCTGGAAAAGAATAAATACAATGCATTTATCCTTAAAAGCGCTGAGGAAATCGCTATACAATGCGCTTTTTCTAGCGTTTTGTGATTTCCCTATACCTGCCATTGAGGCAAATCACCCTAAAAAAAGGTACAGGCAACGCTTTGGTGAGCGGATCGTAATTGAACCGCTCAGATGTGAACTCTCTCATAGGGAATCATTGCACAAGTGCTTTTAGGGTGATTTTCAAAATCGCCGGCGCTTAAAAAATCCCGAAAGCGCCCTTAGTGTGAACAAGCCCTTAAAGGACATCTAAAGTGAGAGGTATAGGGAAGCTGCCATATTTATTTTTTATTTTTTTAAACATTGCCAGTTGCTTGACAGACCTGCTGATCTTTTTGTGCATCAATAGTGTCTGAATCACACACCTGAAACAAGCATATGGCAAATCCAGTTAGACTTGAGTCAGAAACACCTGATTTTCATGCTTGTTCAGGGTCTACGGCTAAAAGCATTAGAGGCAGAGGATCAGCAAGACAGCCAGACAATTTGCATTGTTTAAAAGGAAATAAATATGGCAGCCTCCATATGTCTCTCACTTCAGGTGTCCTTTTCCAGCTAAGATAGAAAACTTCTGCAACATTAAAATCTGGTTGTCTAAGGCGCGATTTTTCTCTACTTACAATAAGTGGCCTTATGAAGAGGAGCTTCATTTTTGACTATTAAAGGAGTTATCCGGGCTGTATAAAGAAAATAAACGCTACTTACCGGGGGCTTCCTCCAGCCCCCAGCTCCCAGGACCTCCCTCGCCGCACCTCTGCGCGCAGCCATTTGGCGGAGCTCCGTCCCGGTCCCCGGCGATGACGTCAGAGGGACCTCCAGGTCGCTCTGTACTGCGCCTGCCCGAGCGGCGCTGTCAATCACCGCCACGTGGGGCGGAGCGTAATGCGCAGGTGGTAGTAGTTCTGCGCCTGCGCAGTCCGCTCCGGCCTACGTGGCGGTGATTGACAGTGCCGCTCGCGCAGGCGCAGTACAGAGCGACCTGGAGGTCGTTCTGACGTCATCGCCGGGGACCAGGACGGAGCTCCGCCGAATGGCTGCGCGCAGAGGTGCGGCGAGGGAGGTCCTGGGAGCTGGGGGCTGGAGGAAGCCCCCGGTAAGTAGCGTTTATTTTCTTTATACAGCCCGGATAACTCCTTTAAGGTTGATAAAGACTCACAGAATGAATCATTTGTTACAAATTAAAAAAATCTACTACAGTAGAATCTTCTTTTTTGTACCCATCATGATTCCCATACGTACTTAGCTGAATATTTTCTTCCTGTAGTGTTACACTCCACCATGAGGGCACCTCTATGTTCAGCAGCTGCCACAAGCAGTAAATTGGGGATGTGGGGAATAGTGATGTTACTAGCTGTGCTGGCAGGGACGGATTTTTGATAATGCACTGTAGGCATGTGCCTACAGGCGCTTTGTGTGGGAGAGGCGGTCCCCCCTCCTCAGTTCACTGACCTCAGGAATTTACACCCTAATAACCTTGTCTCATGTTACTAAGGATAATATGAGCCAGTGATTAGAGGGTAAGATTCTACGGACAGTAAGTGATATAAGGCAGGAATTAGAGTTTGGAATATTTTTACTTGGGAGTGTGGCCTGTGTTAGGGCGCCAGAACGCCTGTGCCTACAGGCCTCTGAGTTGTAAATCCGGCCCTGTGCGCTGGAGTAAAGCTGTCACACACTGCATGTGAGGATTTTGCTGATGGGCGATTATATTGCTGTTTTGCTCTTTTAGGTGTAAGCACTATTTCTGTGAGAGATGCGCTCTTCAGCATTACCGGAAGTCTAAGCGCTGCTACGAGTGCAACACACAGTCCAATGGCTAAAGGTATGTAGCTTTGTGTGTGTGATGTCTAGAGCCGATTTTGACTAGATCTATTCACAATGCTCTTGCCTTGGGGATGGGAAAGAGTACCAGTAACAGCAAACTGACACCATAATGTAACCGTTATGGCATTTGAAAAAATGCTCTATGGGTATCCCAATTTTTCTAAAAGTCAAACATTTTTGGATGTTTTTGATGATTTGAGATATCCCCAACATTGGTACACGTTCATATGATAATCTGCAGCAAAATAAGAATCAATAGGAGGAGGTCCCTGCCCTTGCAAGGTTACAATCTAGAGCTGTGGAGGCACTAGGGAAGGAAACACAGGTTAGTGGATAAGGCAGTGAGCCTCCACTGCAACCTACAGCAATTTAAGAGCTTCTGGCTGTAGCTCTGCCTCCATGCGCGTCAATCTCCCCCGCCCCTCAGTGAAAGAAGACTGAGAGGGGCGGGAGAGGTGGCAATCCGAACTGATGGGCGTGTGTAGAGGCAGAGCTGCAGCCTAAAACTCTGCCTCAATGCGGAAGGAGCCCCGCGACGTGCCCCAGACAATTAGGGGTGATTGATGGCGTTTTCAGCCGTGGAGAGGCAGCGTTTTAATAGGGGCAGTTACGTTACAGAAGTTTTTAAAGTAAAAACCTCATTTTTAGGACACTTCAGACTCTCTTTAAGTTTCCATTCTCAACTTGCATTCAGTGTTTATGTAAAATCTAAACACAAGTTTAACTAGCTGACGTGGCAGTAACTTCTTCTGAGAATTTTAATTCTGGGTTGTGTTCTGAGAATTTCTTTTCATCTTCTAGGTAGTGTTCAGTGTAATTTGTTTGCAGAGCCAGTTCCGTTTATCACTGCTGATCAAGGCCTGCTGAAAACATTAGATTTACGGAGATTATTATTCTACCGACAATGCCTTGCATCACCTGGAAAAGCTTGCTGAACCCTATTCTGCATAGAACATTGGTACACTGGCCTGCATCCAGTTTTTACCAAGTACAGAGGGGGCCTGGGCTCAGCTACTAATGCAATTATTAGTAGGTCAGTAGCAAAACTTTGGATGTCTAGCACATATTATTAATTTTAATTAAAAGAAAACAAAAACAGGTGGACCATCCAAGTAGAGGGATACTTCCATACTTTCCTGGCTTTCATTCATTACCTTGCCGCGGTGAAGGGGCTTGCGTATCCCAATGAAGCAATGACCGCCGGCTATTTGAGTGTCTCGGGTGGGGGTGGCACACAAAAGATAATAAGGTCGTTGCTTCATTGTGGTCAGACCAAATTTGATCAGCTGGACAGTCACTGTTGTTCTATCACTGAGCTACCACAGCCCGGCGACCATATGGGCTTGAAAACCGCCACGGCCTACACTCTGGCCACGGTGCGCACCAGTCCAGCACGGCCGTCACTACGCAAACAGCTGTTTGCGGTGCGTTACACAGTAAGTTTGGTGTGTCAGTGTGAAGCAGAACTCTAATTACACTCCCTGATTGATGTATACCCATGCAAGATGTTTGAAAGCACTTTAGGCCTGCAATTTAGCATTCAATGTGATTTCTGCCCTTAAAACGCTGCTTTGCGTCAAATCCAGATTTTTCCCCAGGACTTTGGGCATGTATCCCACTCCGCCATGCCCCCTCCAGGTGTTAGACCCCTTGAAACATCTTTTCCATCACTTTTGTGGCCAGCATAATTTTTTCTATTTTTCAAAGTTCGCATCCCCATTGAAGTCTATTGCGGTTCGCGAACTTTTCCGCGAACCGAACCTTCTGCGAACCGAAAATCGGAGGTTCGCAACATCTGGGAAGTAGCAGCAGTGAGGTTAGTGTTGGTTGTAGCAGCAATGATGATAGTATGGGAAGTAGCAGCAGTGAGGTTAGTGTAGGTGTAGCGGCAGTGAGGTTAGTGTCGGGTGTAGCGGCAATGATGATAGTATGGGAAGTAGCAGCAGTGAGGTTAGTGTAGGTGTAGCGGCAGTGAGGTTAGTGTTGGGTGTAGCGGCAATGATGATAGTATGGGAAGTAGCAGCAGTGAGGTTAGTGTAGGTGTAGCGGCAGTGAGGTTAGTGTTGGGTGTAGCAGCATTGATGATAATATGGGAAGTAGCAGCAGTGAGGTTAGTGTAGGTGTAGCGGCAGTGAAGTTAGTGTTGGGTGTAGCGGCAATGATGATAGTATGGGAAGTAGCAGCAGTGAGGTTAGTGTTAGAAGTAGCGGCAATGATGATAGAAGTAGTGGGCATTGAGGTTAGTGTTAGGTGTAGCGGCAGTGAGGTTAGTATAAGAAGTAGTGGCAGTGAGGTTACCGTTAGGTGTAGCAGCAGGGAGGTTAGTGTTGGGAGTAGCAGCACTGAGGTTGGTATTAGAAATAGCGGCAGTGAGATTAGTGTAGCTGTAGCCGCAGTGTGATTAGCGTCAGGGCTAGTGTTAGGTGTAGCAGTAGTTGGAGAGTTGGAGAGGAGTTTGACACAACCATCATGTTAAAACTAGTATAATTACCAATATTCATATTGGCAGCTTGAGCCAAACTTATTACAGTAGCATCTAAACTAAATATACACAGTTGAGTATCCAGCTCATTGCCTTTCTATGCAGACAAAATGTCTCCATACTGACATTTATCTGTACCAGTGTGACATTTTACGTAGCATGTAGGCTTTCTAGAAATAAATGATATATTTTTGAAAAGGAACCTGAGGTGAAAGGAACCTGAGGCTGCCATATTGAATTCCTTTTTAATCAATACCAGCTGCCTGACAGTGCTGATCACTGGCTGTAGTAGTGTCTGAATCACACACCTGAAACAAGCATGCAACTAATCTAGTCAGACTTCAGTCAGAAACATCTGATCTACATCCTTGTTCCGGGTCTATGGCTAAATGTATTCGAGGATCAGCAGCACAGCCAGGCAATCTGCATTGTTTGAAAGGAAATTAAGAAGTCAGCCCTTTCAACTCAGGTTCCCTTTAATTTTTTTTTTTTTGCCAGCGGCATTCACTGTGCCATCGAAGCAGATGACATGTGCAAACTACCATGAAATCCAGGGACTCATCATGCAGGAGATTAGCCAAAGTTTTAATTACATTGTGGTTAACAGTTCACAGAAGCAAAATCTACGCCACTAATTACGTTACAATTGGGTGAAACCATAAAGCCCAGAGTGAGAGGAGCACTGAGTCAGACTCTTCAGGACACCACCGGAGAAGGTAAGGAGGGGAGGCTGGTGGAGGGGACAGTAGTAACAGGTGTTGGGAAATAGGGTATAGAATTCAAGATCTACTCAGTCCAGTCTAAAGTCAGCCTTCCACTATTTCAGACATTTGTGATCCATGAGAGTGATCAATTATGCCAATGTGACGTCATCCTCCAATTTCTGTTCCCTTTGCCGCAGTTTCTCCATTCAGCCTTAGGCCCTTTAAGGGAATCTTGACGGCTTTCAGCACTGCTGGCAAAGTAACCGTTTGGATTGGTTGGGGAGTCCACATACAATACAAATATGCCAGTAATCTTTAGACCCCTGCAGGCCAATGGACAAACTACTGATCAATTTTGGAGAGTGTGTCAGTAAAAATTGTTTGATACTGTGGGGACGTAAACTGATCGGACATAGATTGGCATGGAATGGATCTCACAGGGTGATGTGCCCGTCAAGTTAGCGTTAAATGGGCAGATTGACCAAGAGACAGCTCTCTCATTCAATCACAGAGAGATTGGTTGGCTGCCAATACATCTTAAGCTCAACACACACCATACAATCTTGGTTGTACAGATTTACCAAATCTATGTAGTATAAGGGCCAACAGATTGAAAATACCTTGAATGATTGATTGGATAAGCTCTTATACTACATGAAAGTGGTAAGATTGAACAACCAAGATTGTATGGTGTGTGTTGAGCCTTAGTCTGATTGATTTCAGCATGAAATCTCTTGGGAATTGGCCTCGTGACTCCACCTCTGCCGCCTAGCTGCTGTCCCTCTCACCCCCTCAAATCTCACCCTGCCACAACTGTCCAACTTGCTTGCTGCTTCCCCATGAGCACCATGTGGTTGCCGCGTATAGCCAGGTGGTGGACAAGCAGTGACCAGGAGCAGCTGGACACACTCACGGCAGGTGAGATTTGAAGGCATGGGGGGGGAGCACATTTACATTTGTGGGCACAGTGGCCAGGGATTCAGTTGCATTAGTTGATTGTCATGATATTGCTCGCAGTTACCGTAGTAGTAAACCCGATTGACAACTTTGGCCTGAGATTTCCCAACGTGTTTGACCCATGCATTTGATTTATCTAAAATTGGTTAGATTGTTGATCGGGCATGCTTGTTGCGGCACCAATTTTTCATGGTTGATTGGCTGTAAAACAAATAGGTGTATGGCCACCTTAAGTCAGCACCAAACTATCAGGTGCAGTGGTTTGATTTCTACTGTAACCTTAATGAGACTGACGTCATGAAACGTGGTAGTGGATGACTACCTTAAGAAACCATAGGGGTTTCATACAGGAGAGGGTCTATAATTTTTGAACTGATACAGCATGATGCAATTTTTTATGCAAATGTATTACGCTTGAAAATTATGTAAACAAGTCCCAAATTGGCTTTTCAAGCTACAAAATTGATGCACTAAAAATGTCCTTAATTCTGAATCTGCTTGGAATGTCTTTGCCTCTCATTGGTCATCCCTGGTTTCAAAAGTGGGCAGCCAGGTGGCATAGTGGTTAGCTCTCTCGCTGTGCAGTGCTGGGTCCCTGGTTTGAGCCCCAGCCTGTGCACCGTCTTCACGGAGTTTGTGTCTGTGTGGGTTTTCTCTGGGCACCCTAGTTTCCTCCCAAGTCCCATGTTTCACCTAGGAGTTTTCTCCTAGGAGATAATTTTTCAACTTCTTTTTAAAATAACGTTTCATTTTATAATCAAAAAAGTAGGTGAAAAAGTACTATGGAAACTATTCTGAGTATTTTCTTGCTTGCTGGTAAGTTTAAAAGCCTTTTTATTGGCAACTTGGTGTGAAAATATCATCCAGGAGAAAAAGTGAATTCCAAATGGCCCCTAAAAATCTAACTTGCCTGCATGGAAACTATGTACAAATAGACCACAGTTATTCCACATTGCTTCCAGCAAAGACTGTCCGTGTTGCAGAGGAGCGCCCTTTCAGCTTTCCTCAGTTTTGGTATTTCACAGTGAACTGAACAGGGACAATACTAATAGTAGTATTCATGTACAAAAAGAAAATATTGGACTTGCCTGTGCTGTATTTATGTCTTTTTCTCTCCCAGGATCTGGCATGATGATGTGGGTAGTGTGCCTTCTTTTCACCCTGAGGGGGCTGCTGGCTGTTAGTGAAAAACCGTAAGTACATTAAAAAAAACAAAAAAAAACCTTACAAAGCCAAAAGAAAATTAGTTGAGTTAAACTAAAATGCTTGGCCACTTTACAAACCGCTTTATGAGTTTCGCCCCTTCTGCCCTCTCCCTGCCCCCATATAACGCACACAAAAAAAGCCAAAGTGATGGAATTTAAAAGACAATACATACGTTATCTTAGGGACTTAGCTTTTTAAACATGTATGCCATGAGGATGTATTACTGTTATTTTTGCAAATAAGAGTTGCAATTATTGAGAGAGTACAAGAAGAAAACCAAAAACACAAAACGGAAAAATAGCGTACGTTAAAAAAGGGCGCCGGGAAAAAAGGGCGCAGGGTTTTAAACGATAATCATGAATAACATTTAAAAAAAATTTGTGCTATATTTCGTTTCAAAATAATGTTTTATAAAGTTATAAATCATTAAATAATGTGTATGAAATCGGCAATTTTAAAAACGTTAATCTTCCCTGTTTAAAAAGTGAAATTTATAATAACGTTTTATAAAACATTAATAAGAATTTTACTAACGCTATACCTAACCCTACTCTCACACAGAACCCTCCCTGTACCTATCCCTAACCCCTAGACCCCCCTGTTGGTGCCTAAACCTAAGACCCCCCTGTTGGTGCCTAAACCTAAGACCCCCCTGTTGGTGCCTAAACCTAAGACCCCCCTGTTGGTGCCTAAACCTAAGACCCCCCCTGTTGGTGCCTAAACCTAAGACCCCCCTGTTGGTGCCTAAACCTAAGACCCCCCCTGTTGGTGCCTAAACCTAAGACCCCCCTGGTGGTGCCTAAACCTAAGACCCCCCAGTGATAAGCATTAATAACGTTTTAAAAAAAATATGGTGCGGTTTTTCGTTTAAAAATGTTAAAAAAAAAATTGTACGGTTTTTCGTTTAAAAATAATGTTTCAAAAATTATAAATCATTAAATAATGGGTAATCATGAGAAGCAGGTATAAAACATTAAAAGTCTCCGGGCGCCGCTTTTAAAACGTTATTTTTCTCCGGCGCCCTTTTTTCCTGTTGGGCGCCCATTAAACGATATTTATTATGGGAGTGAATGGCGGCGCCCTTTTTGTCCACCTGCCTCATGCGCCCAAATTTCCTGCTTCCGGAAAAATACACCTTTTTTAAGGGAAAAAACCCAGGTGAACTCTTAGGCCTGGGACCCACTAGCAGCGCTTTTCTAAGCTCTTGTGATTTAAAAAACTCTTGCTAATGCAATGCTATGGAGGATTTAAAAAAAAAATCACATCCCTTTAGTGGGATCACACCCATACCATTACATTAGCAAAAGCTTTTTAAATCACAAGAGCTTAGAAAAGGCTTAGAAAGGGCTGCTAGTGGATCCCAAGCCTTACTGTCATTTTTCTGAGTTAAAAAAACCCCACTTTCTTCTTTGTATTTTTAAAATTGATTTTCTTAAAAACATGGTATTTTTGAAACAATATAAATATATATATATATATATTATATATAACATCTATAGCAATTGGTGACAATAGCATGTACGGGGGCTTTGCAATAAACCACTAAAGTCAGCACTAAATTACGTGAAAATTACGTGACATTATGAAGGCTTACAATTACAGACAAAATGAATTACAAATTTTCCCAAATTTCGCACTACGATTTTGCAGCTAATTGTGAATTTCGATGCAAAATTTGTGCTCATGACTAAAACACAGTAAAATATGAATATAAAACCGTGTAATGGTACCCATTCACGGCACAATAAAAACATTCGATTTTTCCCATTTTTTTTACCAAAACTAGCGAATCAAATAATAGTTTAAAAACTTTTTTTCAATCAAGAAAAACATGAGATTATCCTGTTTTGTTTTTTTCTATAAAAATCCGGTTAGACATGATGGAAAAATCTTTATATTCGATCTAACGGAATAATCAAACTAAATTATGTAATTGAACAAAATGAAAAAACCTTAAAGGAAAGGTTCAGGGAAACCTGTAAAAAAATAAAAATCCCTATCCACTTACCTGGGGCTTCCTCCAGCCCGTGGCAGGCAGGAGGTGCCCTCGCCGCCGCTCCAGAGGCTTCCGGTCGTCTTCGGTGGCCGACCCGACCTGGCCAGGCCGGCTGCCAGGTCGGGCTCTTCTGCGCTCCAAGGACGGGCTCTTCTGCGTCCCACGCGGGCGCGCTGACGTCATCGGACGTCCTCCGGGCTGTACTGCGCAGGCGCAGCAGTTCTGCGCCTGCGCAGTACAGCCCGGAGGACGTCCGATGACGTCAGCGCGCCCGCGTGGGACGCAGAAGAGCCCGTCCTTGGAGCGCAGAAGAGCCCGACCTGGCAGCCGGCCTGGCCAGGTCGGGTCGGCCACCGAAGACGACCGGAAGCCTCTGGAGCGGCGGCGAGGGCACCTCCTGCCTGCCACGGGCTGGAGGAAGCCCCAGGTAAGTGGATAGAGATTTTTATTTTTTTACAGGTTTCCCTGAACCTTCCCTTTAAGACTGGTTTACTGCCATTTGAAGGCATATTTACACTTCAGTGAAGCTAAATGATAACATTGCCTGCTGAAGAAGAACAAGTTGTCATATTTACTTGTAACTAATAGTTCTGGAAGTTTTCTGCTTCCTTCCTGGGCACAGTGGAACTTTTCCTGCAGTGTTTACACAGCTCAGTACACTCCACCACAATCTGATTATTCTGGACAGCAACTGTAATATTAAACTTTTCCCTTCACTTAGCTGATAATTGATGAGTATTAGCCCTTCCAATAAAAGTCATAACTTTTTAGCTATGCTGTGTGTTTAATGCTGTAGACGATAGATTTAATTTGAGTTTCAGCCTACTTCACCCTTTAGCAGCCAATTTCTTTAGAGGCTCTCAAGTGCTCCAGGCCAAATTATTTTAGTACAGTTTATTATTTCTTATTTGTTACATTTCCTTGCTTCTAATTAGTACCGATGTAATGTGTGTTTATGGCCGTGTGTCCCTAGAGGGCAGTGTGAGACAATAACAGATGACTTCTGCTTTCAGTTTCTATATTTTCTGCTGGTAAAGAGACATCAAAGCATTCCAAGAATTTACAGCAAGAGTTCTGCCCAATGAGGTCAAAAAGCAGTACACACATCCGAAAGGAAATAACACTATTGAAGCTGCTAAAGGCTTAAAGTGGACCCAAATTAAAAATACAAGATTTCAGAAATAAAATCTTTTTTTCTAAATTATAATAATAAATAGCAGCCTTTTTTCAGCTGCATGATGACAAATATAAAATATTTTACATTTATTGGAGGAACCCCTCCCTTCCTTTCATATTGCCGGGACAGAATCCGGCAGACTGGTGGAGTAGATGGTGTCCGGCAAAGGAGGAATTGCTAATGGCTGCCACCTGTATAACCCTAGTTATGAAAAGAGAAGGGTGAAAAGCATGCACTAAAATGCTCACAGGTTTAAAGGAGTGTTTATTTATCTTTGTATGTGTCAGAGTGGTACAACTAAATATTTTGAATTAAAAACATTTTTGGTTTGGGTCCGCTTTAAGGTATACCAGGGTAAATGGAAGCCTTTAGACATATTAATGAAAACAAATGTTTAACTTTGGTACTGGACATTTTAGTAGCATGCATGTTTTTTCTTTTTAAAAACTTTTGTTCTATCATTGCAAAAAACCCTTGCTGTCCTGAAAGTGGCATCATCAGCATGGAAGTGAGATAATTACATTGTTTCCTTTGCAGAATGTTTGGCCTATTTGCTCCTCCTGATATATATTATCCATCAGAAGAACAGATTTGTATCCACACCTCTGGTGACCTCAAAGGCTTCTCCCATTTGTCAGTGAATCTGGAGACTTCTACTGGAAAAAGATGTCTCTATACTGTGCCACCCAACCAGCCTGTCTGGCACTGCCAATCTTTCCAGGTATGTTGTAGCTATGGGGCCTTCTCATGCCAAGGTTGCAACCTTATTCTGCATTGCTTGCTGTGAAATAGCTCAAAATTTTGGAAACTCCAGCTTTTTTTTTCCTTTTAAGACCCCCAACATTTTACAAGTCTTTCATACTTCCTTAGTGGACAGCAGTCTAACGCCTGCTGTTTGGTTTCAATAATTTTTATTGAGTACTAGCTGGGTCTGGCCATTTTTTCTACTCTTGACACACAGTTACTCAATGACCACGTTTGTGAGCTTTGGGGTCCTTGGCATCAATAATGCAAGCATGGAAGCAGTTTATCAATCAGACAAATCTGATTGGCTGTTTGTGGCTCTGCCCCTTTTTCTGAATTTGAGCCCCAGTCATGCAATGACAAACTGTAGCATGTTTGAGGCCTCTGCCATTAACAGTGTAAGAATAACAATTTAAACATTCCACTTGAAAATCAATAGGTGAATTTGGTTGGCTGTTTTAGGCTCCACTCACTTTCCTAAATATTAATCTCAGTGACCAACTGTGCTAAGTTCGAGAACCCTGCCATTAACAGTCTAAGAATGGCTGCAGTTTATATTTTTGATTTATGCTCCACCCACTTGCACAGAAATGTTTAACTTCTGTTGCCAAGTGACCAGCCGTGCCAAGTGTGGGGACTCTGTCTTTATTACTGTTAGAATGGCAGCCTTCTACATTTTCCCATTGATGTGAATACATGAAATCTGATGAGCTATTTGTAGCTCCGCCCAGATTTGCAGGGGGGATTGCGAGACCCCCAGAACATAACATTCCAGGTAGTAAGGGATCTGTATACCAAGTTTCTTTGAAATTGATCTAGGCATTTTTGAGTGATGGCACATATGTACAATCCAAATTTCTGATACCAATTTCTGTCGAAAGGGGTTTTTCTTGGCCTTTGTGTTAATACAGTTATGGAATTTACATTTTTTTTTCTGAATCCATTATAATTTGCAGATGTCCGCTATTATGTTGACATCCTTGACACACTTCTGAATTATCTGGTCCAATACTACCGCGTATTTTCGAGTCCTGTGATTAGCCTAAAAGTTCTGATTTTTAAGCCAATCTCAACACTCGAAATCTCCTCGGTAGTATTGAACCAATCAGAGAATACGGTAGTTTATCGTGGAAATTACAATACTAAGGAGATTGTAAAACTCGGTAGTATCAGAGTCTTGAGACTGGCCTACAGAGTCTAAAATGTATGCGGTTTTCTGATTTCTATGGAAAAAGTCTGCAGCCTGTGATTGCAAATTTTAGCCCATTAACAGCGTTCAAAAGCATTGGACCAATTAGCGGTAATGCTGGATTTCTGCAGAATACTGATTTCCATGACTGATTTTCAATTACTGCTACGGTAAGGCCATTTCCGATCAGACGGAAACCTTAGAAATCGGTATTCCGTGGAAAGTTTCCGACTAACCTTAACTTATTGGTCCATTCGAACAAAACCATCATTATTTTTATAAAACTGTAATACCCTTACGTTATATAATGTGGGAAATCCCTAAGACCTATAACCAAAAACAATCATCCGCGTGGTCTATGGCCTCCTTCAGTATCCATGGTACATACTCCAACATGTTCACTTATTTAAAGTTGGAACCATACCTTACACATACACCTACACCCGTGAACCTGTACGAGCGAAGTGGCACTGGCAGCAAGTAAAAAGAGGAAGATGTGGAGCAGGACTGGGAAAGGGGAATCTGAGAGATTACTTTGACACCTCTTAGTAGCATACATATGTGTATTCAGGACTAAACATGTGTAAGTCAGCCAACCTCATTCTATCCAACGGTTATTGTCTGAATTCTGAGGTGATGACACTGGTTCTGTTCTGAAGAACATAATCAAATATTCAACAAGGTGGTTGGAGAGAACATGTGGTTATATTGAGTATATAGTAGACTCCTTTTCTTCTCAAACTTTGGTTCAAGCTCCAATAGGGCCCATGGGTCAAAGGTAACCTGCACCCACCCAGCAGATTTAGTCCCCAGGGTCTCAAAGCCGTGCTTCCCATGGCCCATGCATGATTTTTGGCAGGTTTGCAACTCCCCAGTCCTGGCACCTTGCTCCGCCGGGCTCCCCATCTTTATCCATCCATGCTGCCTGCTTCTTCTTAGTGATGCGTAATGACGTGATGGGTGATGGAAAAGAGGCAGCTAGCGGGGATGGAGACATGGAGCAGCACGCCGGGACTGGTGAGTTGTAATCCTGCCAAAATAGTGCAGGGGCCCCAAGGAGTAAATATCAGGGGGAAAACCTGGGGGCCCTGGAGCAAATGCCTCCTTTCCTGCCGACAGTTGCCAGGGCAGCACTCATTGAGGCGAAGAGGGAGAACCTTTTGAGGTTGAGTTTGCAACATCTGTTCCTATGCCCCTACATGTGGCTTTGGGTTCTGCATTTAAGGAAAGCTATTTATAGAAGTATGTTCGTTTTGTTATACTAAATTCATAATCCGTTACTATTGATATATAAAAGGAACAACATATTCTACATGCTTTGATTTCCAGGTTCCGGAGCCCACTAACAACACAGAGACTGTTCATATTGAGGTCGAAGGAATGGAAATTGGAGGTGATAAAGTGCAGCTTGGCACCAAAGCGTTAACTCTACGGAAGAAGAGTCGCAAAACCTTTATCCAGACTGACAGACCTGTCTATAAACCAGGACAGGAAGGTAAGTGGATCCGTATTTCTGGCTTCCTAGAAGACCCAGTGGAGCCCCATGTACAGCATTAGAGATCGCCCGAACTGTTTGCCAGTGGACAGTTCCTGGTGAACTTGGGCTGGTTACCATTCGCATTTAATGTGATTTTTTTTTTGCTTAAAATTTGTGTTCGTTTTTTACATTAAAGTCACTGGCCGCCGACTTAAGCGGTTAATAGCAAAGCCCTCGTACATGCTAGAAACACCAAATTTGCAGGGTATGTTAAAGAAGAACTTCAGCCTAAACAAACATACTGTCATTAAGTTACATTAGTTATGTTAATTAAAATAGATGGGTAATATAATCTCTTACCCACCCGGTTTTAAAAGAACAGGCAAATGTTTGTGATTTCATGGGGGCAGTCATCTTTTTGGCTGAAAGCAGGTGACAGGGAGCATGAGACACAGTTCCAACTGTCCTGTGTCCTGATCACCCCTACCAGTTGCTAAGCAATGATAACAACAACATCAGAAATCCCATCATGCTTTGCACAGCATCAGGGGAAAAATGCCCGGGCAGTTTTCTTTGATGGGGCGGAGCTTAGCTAAAAAAGCGGCTGATGCTGTGAAACTGTTAAATAAACACCAAGCCTTTTCAGTTATGCCGAGTAGATTTTTAGTCTGGTGGTTCACTTTAAGGACGATAGTTGGAACAAGAGGAACAAAAATCAAAAAGACCTTATAGTTTTTGAGAAAATCCAGTTCTTGGGTTGAATGTGGGAAATGCTTAAGTGGCTAATAGCAAAACCCCCGAACCCCCCGAACGTCCTAGAAACACCAAATTTGCAGTGTATGTTAAGTAGGAAAGTGGGAACAAGAGGAGAAAAAGCACTGCTATCGGTGTTCCAGGGTGCCAGTGTGGGTGGTCTCTATAGGTGCGGTGGGCAGGGAGTAGAACGGGCGCCGTGCTGGAGGACAAAGCTCTAGCTATACTAAGTATAGCAGACAGAGCCAGGATAAGGTCCTCCATCACCCAAGGCTGAGACACTAGAGTGCCCCTCCATTGTTCCCACCCCAGCCGTCACGCACTGATTGCTAATAGACTAAGAGGTGCGCCAGGGCCCCAACACCTTAATCTCTAGTTATCTGGCTTGCAGTCACTGCCATGTATCCCCTTTTCTTATTTCTCTCTGCTTCAAACACAATTAGGAATGACAGCTGAGTGAGTTGTACGCCCCCTCCTACACTGCGCCCTGAGGCTGGAGCCTCTCTCGCCTCTGCCTTGGCCCTGATAGCAGAGCTCAAAGCCTCTGCTATATTATTTTCCTGTATCCCTAGACGCCAGTCTTCCATGCATGGAAAAACAATCATAACTATGTGAACATTCCCCCAAGATTCCTGAGACTCTTCTGTACACTAACAGCATGTTTTCCTTCTGTACCACACACCGTCCAGTCGAATGGCGGCCATCCCACCAGTATCTAGCCGAAATTTTCAAATATTGTCTATAACAATTTTTTTTATGTTTTCCTCATATTTATCTGAGATAGAATAATAATTACCTCAAAATAACAGTATTAAAAAGGACAGAATATCACCTAGAACAATGAAAATAAATTTACAGTCTTAATGAGCATAGTAAAACATTGGTAAATATTACCAATAATTTACTACGACTAAACCTAATTTTACTCTAACACAGAACTTCCCCTGCAGCCCCCCCGTGGTGCCTAACCCTAACCCCCCCCCCCCCCCCGGTTGTGCCTAACCCTAAGACCCCCTTCCTAGCACCTAAGCCTAAACCCCCCTTTCTCCACTGCAAATAGATTTGTTTTAAGAAAGTGATGCATTTCTAAGATAATACATTTCAAAATGATAAGTTACAACATTACTTTTTGTCAAAACTAATTTAAAAATGAAAAATTTCAGTTGGACGGGCCCGGTGTCGCTTTTTATCAGGCGCCCAAATTTCTCCTTTGGCGTCCAATAGGCAATATTTTGCATTACTGCCCAAATAGTCCATTAGCCCTAGGCACCCAAATTTCCTGATTCTCAGATTATACCAGCTGCTGAAGCTATAGGAGCTCTGGCTATACAAGTTATTTAGCAGTTGCCTTGCCTACTCACTTTTGTCCAACAAAACACCACTAACATTTATACATGGAACTGACCTGCTACCTGTTTTTAATGTCTATGGCTGTCTAATTGTACCACTTCCATGGACTATGAGAGCTTATCTACACAGTCTGTTCATAGTACTTAAAGTTTGTTGGCATTCATGTTGCATTGCGGGTGGTAAAATTGATTGGGCAGTAACTTAACCTCCTTGCCGGTTATCCCGAGCTCAGCTCGGGGTAACCTGCGCAGGAGGATTTCTCAGGCCCCGCTGGGCTAATTTGCATAATTTTTTTTTCCTACACGCAGCTAGCTCTTTGCGTGTAGTACGTCGCTACCCGCCACGCCGAGCCGCCCCCCCCCCGCCCCAGACCCCTGCGCAGCCTGGCCAATCAGTGCCAGGCAGCGCTGAGGGGCGGTTCGGGACTCCCTGTGACGTCCCGACGTCGGTGACGTCATCCCGCCCCGTCGCCATGGCGACCGGGGAAGCCCTGCAGGAAATTCCATTCTCAACGGTATTTCCTGCATACTCTGATCGCCGCCTCCTTGCCGGATTTTTTAGACCGGCAAGGAGGTTAAATAAGTGTGTACGTTTTTTTTTGTATGTAAATTGACCACTCCCCTCAACACCTGCTTTCCCCTTTAAATTTCTGGTCCCAATGCAGGATAAACATTGCCAACCTCTCTTGTGTATATGTGTTGGCAGCAATAGTGGTCTGGCTGTAGCTCCCATGTCCCCTATGCCAGCATAGCCCATTCATTTAATAGTGTAATTAGTGAAGTTTGTCACTCCCTGGAGATTTTAGACTGATTTATGTGCAGGCATGCGCTTTGAGTCCGCCAGGAGAAAAGCGCGATATAAATGTTATTTGTCTTGTCTTGTCTTATGTATTCCCTATAATGGTAGAATCCTGACAGTGCCTCAGTGTGAGTCCCAGGTTCATGAGCATGAAAGGTTTGCTTGATTGCTGACCTGTGTGGGTAGAGTAGAGACCCTTTCAAGGAGGAAACCTCAATGCTGGTGAAAGGGTCTAGTACAGAAGGCTGTTGCATACAATCCATTTTGGAGGCTAAAATCGTCCAGCTTTCTGTGAGTGTTCTGAGTGTAGAGGGTTAATGGTTTTCTATCCAAACATCACATCGCATTTATTTCTCTTCTCTTGCAGTTAAATTCCGAGTGATGACGATAAATCAGGACTTAGAGGTTCAGTATGACAATGTGAGTATATAAATCAATTTGATCACACAAAAAAGTTGGAACTAGCACCACAAAGTCATTAGAATAATCCTATATTGCTGGGTGTGTAGAGGGCAAGAGCATAATGACAATAAAAAAAGAGAAGAAGCACTGTCCTATACCCACCACACTAGACAAAATGTAGGAGTAAGTAAATATAATAACTTATTCCTACATTTTGTCTAGTAGTGTGGTGCGTATAGGGCAGTCCTTTTTCTCTTTTTTCAATGTGGGTATATATAGACAATGTGAGTGTACTGGATATATACAATGGGGTTAATTCACTATCGCTATAGCTTCCCATACTGCAAGCTCAGCGTGCCTTATCAGAGTTAACCTGCCATATCAGAGTTAGCAGCCTCTTCAGCGTAGCATAGGGAGCGCTACAAACTTATGCCTGCTATTTGGCAATGACGAAAGCTCCACTCGTCCTGCCCTGAGCCCCTGCGGGGGTGCCAGTAAAAAAGGCGCACATGGCTAATGGACAAAAAGGGCGCCGCCATAGACTGCAATGCAAAATATCGGCTATTGGGCGCCCGACAGGAAAAAAGGGCGCCTGAGAAATGGAGGTTGCAGGGATCGCGTTAACAAAAGTTTTCGTTTACAGAATAAGGTTTATAACCACTATCGTTTACAAGTTTGTTTTCACTTTGTGTTATACTTATTTTCCCGTTTTTAAATTTCGCTTACAGGACTGTAACAAGTAAATTTTCGTTTACACTTATTTTGTCATTTAAAATTCGTTTTCATACGTATAATGCTTAAATATCGTTTTCAACCTTATTCTATTAGAAATACATCACTTTTTGTATTAACTTTATTACCTTACTAATATATCACTGTTAATATTACCATTATTTTAAGAATTCTAATGCGTACGTGATTGTAAGACACACACACCACACACCACACAGCACACACACTTTTCTATTTATAATATTATTAATGTGTATGTGATTTTAAGGCTATTTATTCTATTACAAATATATAAATTATTCTATTCATGTTATTTATAGTGAAGTATTTTAAGGATTAAATATATTATTGTTTTTGTTAAGGTCTTAGGGTTAGGCACCACCAGGGGGGTCTTAGGGTTAGGCACCACCAGGGGGTCTTAGGGTTAGGCACCACCTGGGGGGGGGGGGGTCTTAGGGTTAGGCACCACCAGGGGGGGTCTAGGTGTTAGGGATAGGTACAGGGAGGGTTCTGTGTGAGAGTAAGGTTAGGTATAGTTACAGCACAATATATGTAATATATACAATTTATTAAATTATGTATATTTAAACAAAGAGGGAGTCTAGGGGATAGGGATAGGGAGAGATCTGTGTGAGCCTACAGTTAGGTATAATTGCAGTAAAATATCTGTAAAATCTACCATTGTATTGCTATGCTTAATAAAAAAATAAATATCGTTTTTTGTTATAGACGCTATTTGACGTTTCATTTCAGAATTCGTTTGTTGTTATAGACGGTATTTTGCCGTTCAATTTCTATTTATTTAACCTATTTAGCACTACATTTTCGTTTACAAGCTATAAACGAAAATTATTGTTTTACATTAAAACCTATAATTTCGGCTATATCCCGTGCCCTTTTTTCTAGGCGCCCTTTTTTGATACACGCCTTGTGGGTCCAATCACTTTAAAGGACATTATCCCCTCACTTTGATTGGCCCAATAGGCTGCCTGTCGCTTGACATGCAGCCTTTTGGGCCAAAGTGCGGGGATAATGTCCTTTAAAGCGATTGGACCCGCAGGGTAACAGGCCAGGACGAGTGGAGCTCTCGTCATTGCCAATTAGTAGGCATAAGTTCATAGTGCTTGCTGTGCTGATAAGGCATGTTAACTCTGATAAGGCACGTTAAGCATGCAGTAAGGGGAGCTATAGTGATAGTGAATCAACCCCAATGTCTCATAGGATGAGGTGTTTCCTAGCAGGAAGGGAGAGCAGAAGGATGAGTTGCTCGGTTAGTTGCTGACCTGCACTGTCCATTTGGCAGGTTGGGAATAGGGATTTGTCCAGGCTGTGCTGTTCAACGTTCAGGTTTTTTTTTTTTCGATTAGATAATTTAGTTCGATTATTCCTTGAGATCGAATATAAAGATTTTTCCAGCATGTCTGATCGGATTTTTCTCAAAAAAACGGGATAATCGTTCGAATTTCTTGATCGAAAAAAAAAATATTTTCAACTTTCATTCGATTCGATCATTTAGATCAAATAAACGGGATAATCAAACGTTTTTATTGTACCATGTATGGCCACCATAAGAGAGATTCCTGAATACAGGACTGGTTGTACAGAATTACAAAACCTCTGGCAGAGAAAATACCACAGCATGTACTGTACTCCCTTTATTTGTTAAGAGCGCTTCCTCAAAGGTCACTAATGACAATGTCAGTCATTGAGGTGTGTCCAGGAATTAGAGCTAATTGTATTTGCACATTTCCATACGGGTGAAGGCAAATATTTAACATGGATTTTCTAATAATCTCTCTAGTCAGCAATGCATGAAATGAAAGCAGTCACAGCACATTGTGCACTGAGCTGACACTGACAGGTTGTCTCTCAAATAAGACCAGTCTTAATAAAGATAGGAAAGGCTGTCATTGATCTGCACTGGGTGTAATTCTCATAGTGTGTGCTTTCATTATCTACAAGAATGTTGAACATTAAAACACACATCCAATTTTGTCTGGCCAATGACTGACCAATTTTACCGTTTCCATATTGTATGAGACCTTACCTGCGCACTCTGTTCATAGTATTCAAAAAGGCTGCAGTACTTCTGCACCTATGCAGAATGCTCACGGCTACGGGAGCACAGCCGCGAGTGGCGTGGCCGCGCACCCGTGCAGACGCAGAAGCGGCCGACCTCGCCTGGTCGCCAGCTGCTATAGAGTGGACACCGGGACAATGGCTGGGAGCAGAGCTGCAGTGAGGGACAGATAGGCAGCCAGGGGCTTGAGGGAAGGCCCAGGTAAGGTTTTTTTTTTTCTTTAAGCCTGGTGTTTTCTTTAGAGACACTGAAGCGGAAAAAAAAATGATGATATTATGATTTGTATGTGTAGTACAGCTAAGAAAAAAAACATTAAGATCAGATACATCAGTCTAATTGTTTCCAGTACAGGAAGAGTTGAGAAACTCCAGTTGTTATCTCTATGCAAAAAAGCTATTAAGCTCTCCGACTAACTTAGTCCTGGAGAGAGGGCTGTTATCTGACTTTTATTATCTCAACTGTAAGATAACTATTTACTTTTCCTCTGCCAGAGGAGAGGTCATTAGTTCACAGACTGCTCTGAAAGACTCATTTTGAATGCTGAGTGTTGTGTAATCTGCACATATTAGAGAATGATGCAATGTTAGAAAAAACACTATATACCTGAAAATAAAAGTATGAGAATATTTTCTTTGCTGCTAATCTTCTAGTAATTATTCATAGTACACAACCAATTCATTATATCATATATTTTTTTTCGCTTCAGTGTCTCTTTAAGCAATACAATTACAGTACCACCAAAAACCACAGTACTATTTTTTTCTTTCCTGCAAACGCTTTTTGATTTTTATTGTATTAATTAGAAGGAATACACCAAGTACAATACAGTTACTACTTAATTCGATAAAGATCTTAATTTCACATTACATACTGTACTATTTGCATTTTTTTTTACATATATGCATATTTTTTAAGTATACGCATTCTTTCATAATTCCAACCTTTTTGTTGTTATACAAACATTAAATACGTTTGGAGTGTGTACTAAATACTAACATAACATTTATTCGGCTTGAATACAAGTTGCCAGTCTATCACACACAATACAATTCTTGGTGAAGTTGGTCTAAATTTTTCTGTTTGATTTCTCCACAATCTACAGAAAAATCGAATGCGTGTGGCCACCTTGAGTCTGAATTCTCACTACATGTTAACGCGCGCAATTGTTTTTCTAGGGGATGGGAGATGATGGGCACATTTCCATGGCATGTAAATTTTGCTGCGGCGTAGCAGGAAGTGACGTCAGTGGAGCGCACGCTGGCCTGGAACGAGGAAGAGGTGAGTAATCCCCGCCCGTTGCCTCTTACGAATAGCTGCAGCCACAGCACGGACCTTTTTAAAGCTGGAGGGGAGCGGAGGACGGGGGACCCAGGCGAGGGAGGGGGGGGGGTCCGACCCCCCTCCCCGCCGCTAGGCCCAATACCCCCTTCCTGCCCGCTATCCCCTCCAGCTCGGGCGCCCCCCCACACACATGGACGGGCGGGTGCCGCCCCCCCAGAAGTGCCGCCTGAGGCAAAAGTTTCACCCCGCCTCATGGGCGGGCCGGCCCTGCGTCTGCCACACGCGTTCTTCAAGCAGTGAAAAATGCGCACAAAAAATCCACAGAAATGTGCACTTGTACACACAAAAATTCAGGCACATTCAAAATAATCTCATAGAATGAAACCCGTTTAATTCGGTATCCGTACATGCTGTGTTTATACATACAGAAAAGAAATGGATACTGATAATTACATCCAACACTGACTGTGATATTCCTACTGATAAAATCATTTTGGTATTAAAGAGACATATTGTTGAATGTACGAAATTATTCAGGATACCTGCTTTTACAGTACTGTAATTATAATGGTTCCAGCATCAGAAACATTTTCCGTATCTACAGATTACTGTATAATGGTATGTAGCTTTGAGCTCCCAGTGGTGTCACAGCCTCGGCTGTTTAATTATATGAAATTCTCCTTCTAATTTTGGGAGACCAGACTTTTTTTCTTTTTCTACTGATTTCAGAACACAGTGTGCAAACATTCCACAGAGCTGCACCTGACAGCATGGGAGATGTTACCATCTGTGAAACAATTTCAGAATGTAAATTAGGAAGAGGAAAGATTTTACAATGGGCAAACACTGACGTCATTTAAAATAATGTAAAATGAAAGCAATTGTATTAAAGGGGCACTATGGCGATAAATTGTAAAATTTAAACTATGTGCATACAGACAAATAAGAAGTATGTTTTTTCCAGAGTAAAATGAGCTATAAATTGCTTTTCTCCTATGTAGGTACTAGAAACCTGACAGAAGCGACAGGTTTTGGACTAGTCCATCTCTTCATAGGGGATTCTCAGCAAGGCTTTTATTCTTTATAAAGCTATTGTAATGGATAGCAGAGATACGGCCGCAACAGCAAGCGGCATGGCGGCTATCTCCGCATCGCAGCCGGCGGTCTCCGCCGCGCGGTTACATGCTGGTGCCCGCGGCTGCTATTACCTTAGCAGCGGCCGCTTTCCCCTCTCCAGCGCATGTTTTTATTCTAGCAGCGTATCTCCCGGCTGCTCTGTGTGTGATGCGCAGGAGGCAGGGCTCGGTTTCCATAGTAACGGCGATACATATCGCCGTTACAGGAAGCCGCTGCCCTGCCTCCTTCCGCATCACACAGAGCAGCCGGAGATACGCTGCTTGAAATATACACGCGCCGGAGAGGGGAGGGGCGGCAGCTGTTAAGGTAATAACAGCGGCGGGGACGGGCGGGGGGAACTATCCTGGGGCACTATACTGGCGCACTATACTGGGGCACTATACTAGCTATACTGGGGCACTATACTAGCTATACTGGGGCACTATTCTGGCTATACTGGAGCACTATACTGGGGCACTATACTGGCTATACTGGGGCACTATTCTGGCTATACTGGGGCACTATACTAGCTATACTGGGGCACTATTCTGGCTATACTGGGGCACTATACTGACTATCCTGGGGCACTATACTGGCTATACTGGGGCACTATACTGGGGAACTATACTAGCTATACTGGGGCACTATTCTGGCTATACTGGAGCACTATACTGGGGCACTATACTGGCTATACTGGGGCACTATTCTGGCTATACTGGGGCACTATACTGGGGCACTATACTAGCTATACTGGGGCACTATTCTGGCTATACTGGGGCACTATACTGACTATCCTGGGGCACTATACTGGCTATACTGGGGCACTATACTGGGGAACTATTCTGGGGCACTATTCTGGCCATACTGGGGCACTATACTAGCTATACTGGGGGGCTATACTGGGGCTCTATACTGGGGCACTATACTGGCTATACTGACTATACTGGGGCACTATACTGGGGCACTATTCTGGCTATACTAAGGCACTATACTAGCTATACTGGGGGGCTATACTGGGGCACTATACTGGCTATACTGACTATACTGGGGCACTATACTGGGGCACTATTCTGGCTATACTGGGGCACTATTCTGGCTATACTGGGGCACTATACTAGCTATACTGGGGGCTATACTGGGGCACTATACTGGGGCACTATACTGGCTATACTGACTATACTGGGGCACTATACTGGCTATACTGGGGCACTATTCTGGGGCACTATACTAGCTATACTGGGGCACTATACTGGGGCACTATTCTGGCTATACTGGGGCACTATACTGGCTATACTGACTATACTGGGGCACTATACTGGGGCACTATTCTGGCTATACTGGGGCACTATTCTGGCTATACTGGGGCACTATACTAGCTATACTGGGGGCTATACTGGGGCACTATACTGGGGCACTATACTGGCTATACTGACTATACTGGGGCACTATACTGGCTATACTGGGGCACTATTCTGGGGCACTATACTAGCTATACTGGGGCACTATACTGGGGCACTATTCTGGCTATACTGGGGCACTATACTGGCTATACTGGGGCACTATTCTGGGGCACTAGACTAGCTATACTGGGGCACTATTCTGGCTATACTGGGGCACATACTAGCTATACTGGGGCACTATACTGGCTATACTGGGGCACTATACTGGCTATACTGGGGCACTATACTGGGGCACTATACTGGGGCACTATACTAGTTACACTGAGGCAACTAAACTCCCTACACTGGGGCAACTATGCTAGCTATGCAGCCGCACCCCAGGCCCCCCCCCCCATAGCCTGCTGCGCACGGCACTGTCCACTAGGTCGCGCAAACAACCGGGGGCCGCATCCCCCCCCCCCCCCCGCGCCGTTAGCCGGAGAAAAATTTGGTCAGACAGCCTGAAAAGGTTGGGAACCACTGGCTTAAAGTACTAATTGAATTGTATTATTTGTTATAACCTTCTGCTAGCTTGACTACTCTTCTGTTTACTGATCCTGTACCTTTGCCTATCTGATATAGTTGCCGACTATGCCTGAAACACTACTCTGATCTAGCTTTCTGTCTCTGTACCGTATCTGTCCGCTCGTTGCCAAATCTGCTTGTCTGACTCTCCTGTCCTCACCAGTGAGCCTAGTCACTGGTGAGGGGTCCTCTGCTAGCATCACCTGCTTCACAGGTGAATACTAGCTGCAGTACTATCTGAATCACCTGCCCCTCAGGTGGTCAGTAGCTGCAGTACAGCCTGAATCACCTGCTCCTCAGGTGGTCAGTAGCTGCATTACAGTCTGAATCACCTGCTCCTCAGGTGGTCAGTTGCTGCAGTACAGTCTTTATCACCTGCTCCTCAGGTGAATAGTCACTACAGTACTATCCTCTCTACCTGCCACTCAGGTGATAGTGGCTACACTACAGTCTGAATCACCCGCTCTTCGGGTGATCAGTACGCTTGTTTGAACATAGTTCTACCCGCTCCTCTGGTGAACTATCTCACTATTGTCTGTATCTCCAGCTTGCTGGAGTTTGTATTCCTGTGTTATATAGAGATATTCCTATCTCCCAGCTCCTTTGGGAAAGCGAGTATATCTATCATTACTGTTGCACCAAACACCTACCTTACATTGGTTGTCCAGTTTCTGGCTCTACCAGTATTATTGGTGATTCTGCAGATCACACATATTCAGGTATAGCATCTGTATTGTTGGTGATACTGCAGATCACCAATAATCAGAGAAATCTGTTCTCGCTGACACCAATCGTTACAGATATTCCCTAAAAAGGATTTTAAAAAAGATAATGGCCAGCTTCCCTGCTCGCTACAGTTTTTTTGGCAGTTGGACATAACAACTGCCATTTACTAAGTGCTTTTGAAAATAAATAAATCCCTGAGAATTCCCTATGAAGAGATAGACTAGTCCAAAACCTGTCACTTCTGTCAGATTTCTACTACTTACTGTAAGTGACAGCAACATAGGAGAAATGTAATTAATGGCTCATTTTACTCTAGCAAAAACGTACTTCTTATTTGTATATGTTTGCACATGCTTTACATTTTTCACCATAGTGCCCCTTTAGTTACATTATTGTCAGTACAGTTCCTCTTTAATTTCACAGAGCATTCTAAAATTGAGGGGGGGGGGGGGAATAAATGATAAATTAATTTGCAAAAACAAAAAAAAGAACATATGTTTAATGGGATTTTACTATGGCATTATAATTCAGAAGTGGACATGCTTTACATGTTTTACACTGATCTTTCTAATGACATCAGTAATCATTATTGACTTTTCATGTTTCCCTCTGTTGACAGCACTCCCTCATCGACCTGCAGGTAACTCTTCTTATTTTAACTGCCTAATTAATTTCACTCTGTAGATTTAAAGGGCCAGTCTATGCAAAAAAATTTGTTTTTTTCTCTAGTATAGATTGGAGTCTGATCTGAGTCACAAACAAGTCACAAACGTGTAGTGTTAGATCTCTTGAGGAATTTAGGAGTGAGATTTCCCTGTCCTGTCTTAGCGAATCTGTTCATTTGGGTGCGGTTTTGGCCTGATAATTTGGGCTGGGACAAAGGCCGCTGTAGAAATCACGGCTATGGCACCACCGTGGCTTTAATTTAGGCGCAGGATAGGTAGCGACTATGGCAGAAACCAGCATTTTGCTATACTATAGCGCAACTCCTGCATGGGATAATTAGCGGATATTACAGAAGGTTGGTGTTTAGGAGTGGGTGGGGGTTATTAGTGTTAAGTATAGGTATGGGAGTTAGTGTCAGGCATAGGTGGGGGTTATTAGGTGTAGGTAGGGGAGGGTTCATGTGAGTGTTAGCTAATTAAGTCATAGAACAGACATGGGCAAACTTGGCCCTCCAGCTGTTAAGGAACTACAAGTTTGCCCATGCCTGTCATAGAATATCTCTAGATTTACCGCTATTCTATGAATGGTAAAAGTGCACAGTAGAATATCAGTAAATTAACCGATATTTTACTAATGGTAAAAGCAAATGGTAAAATATCTGTAAAATATCCGATATTCTACTAATGGTAAAATTAGATAGTAGAATATCGATACATTTAGATACCCTACAGTACTAACCGGTAAATCCATGTCCATCATGAGGGATGATCAATGAGAGGCAAATATTTCTGATTTGATGCAAATGTATGCAAATTTGTGCAGTTTGGAAATGGACCAATTACTTTAAACCTGGGTTTAAATTGATTGGTCAATTTTCAAACTGCATACATTTGCATAAATATGCATCAACTCGGAACTATTTACATCTCACTGATCATCCCTATCCATTTTAACAATTTTTTTGATGTACTCTGCATAGAGACCTGTATGTGGAGGGCCCACATGTAGCTGACAATGCTTATGGAGACAGCACTGTTTCCCCAGAACACAAACCAATCTGATTGGGCATTTGGGTAGAGGGTTATTAGGTGCACTGGCACCCATGCAAAGCAACAGATCACTTTAGGGTGGATTTAGTTGTTGCTATTAATATTTGCGTTATTTTTAGGATCCACAGGGAAATAGACTTGCCCAGTGGAAAGATGTGGTTCCATCTTCTGGCATAGCAGAGCGATCCTACCAGCTGTCTCCAGAGCCAATGTTGGGGAAATACAGAATTAACGTCGGCGGAGCTAAATTGGAGTTTGAAGTGCGGGAATATGGTAAGTCATTTTCACATCAAAAATGCTATTTTCGATTTCGAGAAATATTCTGCAAAAATAGCTTGTAGTTTCGCGTCTGCAAAAAATCATAATTTTACTGCAAAAAGCGGAAAACATCATCTTTACCGTGAAAAATTTCACTGCGTAAATGCAAAAATCATGCAGGAAAATGTAAACTTATTTTTGATGGCATTTTCGTTCGAAAATCAAATTTAACATTTAATTTTGCGAAAATTAATGTGAAAAGAATATCGGCATTTTTGCTCCTCACTGAAATCCAGTGCGCGTTCTCTCTCTCTCTGGCCTGTAGGCAGTGTCAGCATTTACACAGCTCACGCTAGTGTGTGTATGGATGTGTTTCGTAGTGCCCTTGCGAGGCTAGTTTGACGCACAATCTGACCCATCAGAGGGCGTCAAGATATGTGTTGTGCTCCTTAGCTTTAGATAGGTTGATGCACTCAATGCTTGCATGTTGCATTATTCAGGTTGTAGGTCCAGAGTTAGGACAGATACCAGGGCCGTCCTTAGGTTTCACAGCGCCCTGAGCAAAACCTGATTTTTGTGCACCCCTTCATCTCTTTGTGCATGCACACAAACACACACCCATATGCAATTCACCTTTTCTCCTGAGATATCTCCTAGGTCCAGTGGTTCCCAACCTTTTTGAAGTTGTGACACATCACGCCAAATGCTCAGATCTCCGCGATACATCACATATGTACAAGAGAATAATACTATTAATAACCACGAATGGATGGAAAGAGTGCATTATCCAAATTACACTTAACAATGAAGGCTAGAACCTTTCAGGAATATTAATAAAATCAATCAGTGGGACAGTTAGCCCCCCCCAATTTAGAATGATAGCACAGCACCGACAATTTGCACCACACGTTATAACTGCAGTGCGCCCTCCCGAAAAAATGCCCTCAGACTTAGTATAGGTAGGTAGCCAGGTATAGGTGCCCCCAGTATAGGATATCACGAGTAGGTGCCCTCAATATAGGTTGCCAAGCATAGGTGCCCCCAGTATAGGAAGTCAGTTGAAGGTCTCCATCGCCTCCATAGGTAGCCACTAGCCAGGTGTAGGTGTCCCCAGTATAGGAAATCAGGTGTAGGTGCCCCCAGTATAGGTAACCAGCTATAGGCGCCCCCTTGGAAGCCGGCACCCTGAGCGACCACTCCGGTCGCTCAGGTCAAAGGCCGGCTATGTGAGATACTGAGCCAGGGGAGCAGTTTTTTTGTTTTTTTTTTAAACTAAAGCCTCTGCTTTTAACTTGGCTGTAGGGATAGTAGCTGTTGCAGCTGTGAGATGGTTGATGGAGATCTTTGCCTTGAGTTGATCTTTACTACAAAAATAAATAAATGATTTGCTCGTCATACAGTTTGTATGAGTATACTTTGTGTCTATATGAAAGTAGTTGTGGTGAACTCCTCAATAATGCAAGGCGGATGTGCCACGGTATGACCAGCTGCACTCCAGTCATTCAATCGTAGAATACAAGGAAACCGCCACCATCCATTCCATATAGCTCTTTTATTAGCTCTTCAAAGGCATAACAGCAGTCAAAGTGACGTTTCAGGGCAGCCGCCCCTTTATCAAGCTACGCTGTGCAAGAGACAATCTAACAATGAATTTCACCATATACTGTATATATATATATATATATATATATATATAAATATATATATATATATATATATATTTATATATATATACCCCAGCAGCATCCCAGAATAACCAAATAACCAATCATAAACTCCCAAACCTATCTAACCAATCATTCCGGTCTCACCTTATGCGGACCTGATGGGAGACTAATATCCTGGTTTTGCTATTGGAGGATTCAAACTGAACTCTCCCCCACCTCTCCTACCTCACCAACGGATGCCTCCACTCCGGCACACACCCTGCACTGGGGCCACTCCCACCAGGCCGCCGCTCCGGAGAATAACTCCGCCCATCGCGTCACCCAGCAACGACAAGCGGCGTTTCTAACGCCGCTCTACGCTGTTTTATGTAACCAGGGAGGGCGCCGGCCGAGGCAGCCAATGGGAGGAGATCCAACTAAAATCACTGCATACCATTCCACTATGCAAGCCTTACATAGTATCTAGCTAGCGCACATTCTTCTGCATAGCCATACGTCATAGACCTGACACGGAGGGTGGCCAGGAACATAGGAGGAGGACAATATATGAATACAATACTAATGTACGCATCAGTATCAAAGGCTAACACTGCATGCATACATCATGCACACAGTGTCAGCCATCACATTTAAAGTAAATCAGCGTATATTGTATGAATGAAGGCGATGTCTAAAATGATATACTCAACACATGTTATGGAGTGAGCAAAATATAAAATAACATATATCATGCTCAAAGCTGGGCACAATGGAACACGGACCAAATCAAATAAAAGGTGATAAATCAAATTCTCTATTAACCTCCCTGGCGGGAGGCCCGTGCTGGGCACGGGCTCTGCCGCGCAGGAGGATTTCTCAGGCCCTGCTGGGCCGATTTGTATAATTTTTTTTTGCAACACGAAGCTAGCACTTTGGTAGCTGCGTGTGCCCTCTGATCGCCGCCGCTCCGCTCTCGATCGCCGCAATTCACCGCGCCGTGCCGCCCCCCCCCAGACCCCGTGCGCTGGCTGGCCAATCAGTGCCAGGCAGCGCTGAGGGGTGGATCGGGACTCCCTATGACGTCACGACGTCCATGACTTTGGTAACGTCATCCCGCCCCGTCACCATGGCGACGGGGGAAGCCCTTAAGGAAATCCCGTTCTTTGAACGGGATTTCCTGATCAAAGATTGCCAGAGTCGATCGACGCGGGCGAGGGGATGCCGCTGTACAGCGGCTATCATGTAGCGAGTCCTAGGCTCGCTACATGATTTTAAAAAAAATTAAATTAAATAGTGATGCGCTACCCCCTGGCGGTTTCTAATAGACCGCCAGGGGGGTTAAGGCCCCTCGGTTCCATTGTGTCCAGCTTTTTAATCCAAAATGCCTCTCTATATAGCAGTTTTTTAACTCTATCACCCCCTCCTAAATGGGCTAACCTGCTTGATAATTATATATCTCAATTGACTAACATGGTGTTGGGACTGATGAAAATGGTCAGCCACTGCTTGGTCAGTCAAGGATTCCATATTTGCATGCTTATGCGACAACAACCGGTTTTTAATTTTTTTGTGTGGTCTGTCCAAAATATAACAATTTGCATGGGCACTTCAGTGCATAAACAACATAGCTAGAATCACACGTAAAACAATTGTTTATTTTGAATTTAGTGCCTCTGTGGGGGTGTACAATATGATCACCTTTGATCACTGAATTGCAATGAACGCAGTTCATGCACGGAAACGTACCTCTGCGATTAGACCTTGAATGACCTCTAGGGCTAGAATCTGCGTGAACTAAGCGATCACGCAGGTTAGGAGCCCTCTTATAAGGAGATAAGTGGAGGATTTTTAAAGAACCGTATATCAGGGAAACTATCAGAGAGCAAATACCAATGTCTCTTAATTATTTTTGCTATGCAGTCACTCTGTGTATTATATCTAGTGACAAATGGTATTCGCTCCCGGACATCCCCCCTCTGTCTCCTGATCTCCAAACTGCCATCCACCACCTTAGATCTGGCCGCTAGGACCAGATCCCCAGGATAGCCTCTACTGATAAACTTTTGTTGCATTTGATCCATCCTCTGTGTCCTGACCTCATCTTCACCCACAATCCTATGTACCCTTTGAAATTGTCCGATCGGGACGGATCTTCTAGTAGCCCATGGATGGAAACTCTCAACATGTAACAGGGAGTTCACATCCGTGGGCTTAGTATAGAGATCCGTAACCAATCTCTGGTCCTTGCACATAACCAATGTGTCCAAAAAGCTAATTTGTTCATTGGAGCTGTGTACAGTAAGCCTAATGTCTAGGCATTTTGTCATCAGTTGATCAACAAACTCCAAAAGGGTCGAATGTGGCCCCGCCCACACACAAAAAATATAATCTATGTAACGAAACCATTGAACTGCATATCTCTGAAGAAATGTTTATTTATTCAAGTGAGTTTTTTCATAGTCTCCCATATAGATATTTGCGTAGGACGGGGCCACATTCGACCCCATAGCGTTGCCCCTGACCTTCATGTAAAACTGCTCCTCATATTCTGAAGTAATTGAATTTAAGTACAATTTCTAACAAAGAACAAATAAACTGTATCTGCTCTTTGGAATGGTCAGACGCAGTTTCCAACATATAACTAACTGCCTCAAGACCGCTCTCATGCGGTATGGCAGTATATAAACTTTCAACGTCCAGTCACTAGCAGCCACCCATCCTCAATGGGAGGCATATTTTTCAGAATATTCAGAAACATTTGCGTGTCTTTCAGATACGATTTAAGGGAAACTACATATGGTCGAAGGACTTGATCTAAATACTTGGAAATAGGGGCCAGGATCGAGTCCACCCCAGCGACTATCGGTCGACTGGGAGGGTTGTCCAGTCTCTTGTGGATTTTTGGACAAATATATATAACAGGAACAACCGGATAAGGCTGAATCAAAAAATCAGCTAACTTTTCATCAATGACATTTTGGGCCTTAGCTGTAGTCACAGCGTCCAATATCTTCCCCTGAATCTCTGCTGTTGGATCTTATGGTATCGGTCGATAAGTCGTAACATCAGCAAGCTGTCTTAAGACCTCCTTCCGATAATCTTTAGTGTCCATGACCACAATGGCCCCGCCTTTATTGGCGTGTTTAATTGTTATATCTGGATCATTCATCAGCTCCTTCATTGCCAACCTCTCTGTTTTACTGATATTCGGTCGAACATGAATTCCCTCGTAATTGGCTTGTCTCATCAGAGAGTCCACTTCTTCTTGTACTTTTTTAATATAGATATATATCATTTTGGCATGAGGTGGGCTCAAAACTTGCTCTTGGTCCGCAGTGTGGTTCCACGTAAACTAAGGCAATCATATTGTATAGGAGGAGTGCTTTTATCATCAGCTATTCTATGAACTGAGAAAAAATACTTTGATTTAAAGGAATACTATCGATTCACATATTTTTTTCAATTGGCACAGGAATTGTTTGGGAAGTGCTGCTAAGTACATTTTAGTAGCAACTTCTTTGTTTACTGTTAGCAAAATACATTTAAAGTTTACTGACGCCAAAACTGACAGCAGACTGAGCCATGAGGAGAGGGGAAATTCTCCTCACACTTGATCAGTTAACTCTATGTGTAACTCTGTGTGTGACAGAGAAGAGAGCTCCCAACAGCTGCAGCTGCTGTGTCCTGTGTTTCTGACTGAAGTGTCTGAAGAGAGCAGAGGAAATGTAACTAATTGTCACAGCTTTTTCATATTGTTTTTGCTTTCAGAGTTTGATATGTTTGATATTTGCTTTCTGTAGTCTGATATGCAACTCTGGCTGTGCATTGAAGCAGACCCCTCTTCTGCAATTGATTTGTCCCAATATAGCTAATTCCTACCCTCAATAAATTACAGCTTCTGCCTCTGATATTTAACATGAAAAGTAGGAAAATGTTTACACAGCTACTTAGACATTTTAGAACACTTGGGTATCGATAGTATTCCTTTAATGGACCGAAAAAAACGTAGTTCAATATCCACTTCCGATGATACTTGTGACTATGAATATTTCCCATTTAACACTGACCTGCATAGCCCCACCAACCCCTTTCCCAGCCAGGTAAATGGGAATGATATTTGAATGGTGCTTCCAGGCATGCAGGCATTGTTGATTTTCACTAGTAAACTTTGCAAGCTGAGTAATATGGATGCGCCCTTATCAAGTTCCCTCATTCCTCTTTCCTCAGTGCTCCCAAAGTTTGAGATGATAATTGACGCTCCACAATCAATCTCCATAGTGGATGACGTCCTCCCAATTCAATTCCTTGGCAGGTGAGTGACAGGTCCATTAGAAAACTCTTTTTATTTGGCTAGTAAGTTCATGAAATGACACTCTTGAGTTTGATTAACCTCCTTTGCAGTAATCCCGAGCTAGGGTTGGGGCGGAAACCCGCAGCTAAGAGCTGTAATCCCGACCTCTGCTCGGTGTAGCCACCGGAGGCTGTGTGCAGAGTATAGCGCGCAGCAGGCGTTTCTACCTACCTACCTCCCGACAGCGGGAATTTCACTTTAGGGTTGCAGCGCCACCCGGAGGATGGAGGCATAACTGCAGCGCTGGAGCCAGGGAGGTGAATGATTGCTGTGCTGCTGCAGATCTTCCTGGCAGCATGCTTTTTTTCAGGTTTTAGGGTCTGAATGGGTGCAAAAAATTGCAAGGCTTTTAGACCCTAAAATCCATAAAGAATCAACGCCAGGGGGGGTTAAATAATATCATATAGTACTGTACAAAAACTCCTCGGCAATCGGCTCCCCCGGCCGGGAAATGAGATGTAAAGATCTTTATTTTTACTACAGTATTTTAAAGGGCACCTAAAGTGAGTAAAAGATACCAATTTAACTTATCCTGAGGCTTCTTCCAGCCTCCTGAAGTCCTCCTAGTCCCTTCGCCGTCGACCCGTGCTGCTCCGCTCAGCAGCAGTGTCCTTCTGAAAGCTGCCCAATTCAGCCAGTTGTGGGCTACATGCACATGTGTGGCCCCGCCTAACAGAATGCTTCCGCCCAGGGGAGCATGATCAGGAGGCGTGCAACCTCACCCACGCATGCATTGTGACCGTTATTCCGTGCTCCTCTGGCAGAGGTCAGAATGACGGCGAGGGCATAGAAGCATTACAAGGGGCTGGAAGAAGCCCTAGGTAAGTTAAACTGGCATCTTTTATTGCACTTAAGGTTCCCTTTAAAGGAAAACTGTAGTGAACAGAATATGGAGGCTGCCATCTTTATTTCCTTTTAAACAATACCAGTTTTCTGGCAGCCCTGCTGGACTATTTGACTGCAGTAGTGTGTGAAACACACCACAAACAAGCATACAGCTAATCTTGTCAGATCTGACAATAGTGTCAGAAACACCTGATCTGCTGTATGCTTGTTCAGGGGCTGTGGCTAAATGTATTAGAGGCAGAGGATCAGCAGGGCTGCCAGGCAACTGGTATTGCTTAAACACTTCAGCCTTTAGTCACCTTATGCATCCGAGCAATTTTCACCTCCCATTCACTCGCCAATAACTTTATCATTACTTATCACAATGTTGTTGTTTTTTCCGCCACCAATTAGGCTTTCTTTGGGTGGTACATTTTGCTAAGAATTAGTTTTTTCTAAATGCATTTTAACAGGAATATTAAGAAAAAAATTGAAAAAAAATCATTATTTCTCCGTTTTCAGCCATTATAGCTTTAAAATAATACGTACTACCATAATTATAACCCATGTATCTTATTTGCCAAATTGACCCCTTTATTACACAATTTAAATTATGTCCCTATCACAATGTCAATCACTATTTACAAGCTTATAATTTAAAAAATATTAGTTATATACCCTCTCCACATGCATAATAAAAAAAGTTAAGACCCTTAGGTAAATATTTGTTTTTGTTTTTTTATTTAAATTATAGTCATTTTTTTATTTGGGTATTTTTTGGGTGTGGGAGGTAAACCGTTAATTTTAAATGTAATGTATTGTGACTATTTGTAATATAAATGAATGTGCATGTAATTTTACTAATTGTCCACAAGATGGCCACAGTGAGATTTTTGTTACTCTATCCTGTAGGAACTACATAGAGGACGTGATTTATTTTTTTTTTCAGAAAAACCGTGGCCTCTGAAAAGAAGCAGTCTGTTTTTCTACTGGGTACTTAGATCGATATTCCAATTCATTGATCCCTGGGCTACTGGGGGGGGAGGGGTCATGTCCAAAAGGCCAAAATGGTTAAAAGGAAATAAATATGGCAGCCTCCATATCCCTCTCATTAGTTGTCCTTTAACCACTTCACTACCCAGGTAATTTTCACAGTTCAGCTCAGCTCTGATTACTTTGACAATAACTTTATTAATAATTATCACAACAAAATCTTCTATATATTTTAGAGGCAGTGTGGATGAATTCCCTGGTGGTGGGAGCGTCGGGCTCACCTGTACTCTCCCTCTTGGTGTTACATGGGGACTTTGGGGGTCTCGGGCTGTGGCAAAGCTCAGGGCCTCGGGTATACCGCTCGCTAGCTTCAGGAGTCCCCTATAATTTATTAGATCCAATGGCTGCAACAAATTTAGCTAGCACTAGGCTAGCTAGTATAGGTGGCCAGCATCCCCCGATCCAGCCACTTATACATTACCCAGCCTGGTTCAGGGCTGGATTACCGACCAGGAAAACAAAGCAGTAGCTTGGGGCCCCAATCAGAGTCTAAGGGCCCCATAATCCAACCAATTAGCCAGCATCTTACTTTCTATCAACTGTTCCCTGGCTGGAGCCCCTCCATGCCACAACTCTTCTCTGCCCTCTGCTGACTCTGCAGCAGCATGTCATCCAGCCCAGAATAAGCGGGCAAGCGGTTGCTATGGTGATGGGGCGATGTGCCAGCCCCGCTCCCTCCAGCCCAGCCTGTGCAATCAGGCGTAGACTGATGTCAGCCACGTTGAGTCCACTGACGTGACGCACGCTGACTGCACAGGCTGGGCTGGAGTGAGCAGGGCTGTCACGTGGCCCCATCACCATAGTAACAGGTCTGCTTGCTCGCTCGTTCATCTGGGCATGATGAAATGCTGCTGCAGAGTCAGCAGAGTGCAGAGAGGAGTTGCGGCACGGAGGGGCTCCAGCCAGGGAGCTGCTGATAGAAAGTAAGTTGCTGGCACCTTGGTTTGCTGCATGTCGATGGGAACAGGGGCAGGCGGGGGGCAACAATCTCTAAGTCCGCTTAGGGCCCCATTCGGCCTTAATCCAGCTCTGGCCTGGTTCCATCGATCGCTGCAGCCTCCCCGCACACCTCTGGTCTTCTCTATGGGGAGGATCGTGACTGCGCATGACGTCATGTCATGTACGATCCACCCCATAGAGAAGACTGGAGCTGTGCGGGGAGGATGCGCCGATCGCTGGAACCAGGCTGGGTAATGTATAAGCGGCTGGATCGGGGGCGATCGTGGAGTGCTGGCCACCGATACCAGCTAGCCTAGTGCTAGCTAAAGCTGTTGCAGCCATTGGATCTAGTAAATTAAGCATGGGGACTCAGGCTAGCAAAACCTCCTGAGCGGCATAATGCTCAGGTTAAACCTCCTTCCATAATGGTGAGATTTCCCTGCAGTAGTATGTGTCTCCTCTCCGTCCACAATGGTGAGATTTCCTGTCTGTGGTTTGTGTCTCCTCCCCTCCTACAATGGTGAGATTTCCTGTCTGTGGTTTGTGTCTCCTCCCCTGTCACAATGGTGAGATTTCTTGTCTGTGGTTTGTGTCTCCTCTCCGTCCACGATGATGAGATTTCCTGTCTGTGGTTTGTGTCTCCTCCCCTCCTACAATGGTGAGATTTCCTGTCTGTGGTTTGTGTCTCCTCCCCTCTCACAATGGTGAGATTTTTTGTCTGTGGTTTGTGTCTCCTCATCGTCCACAATGGTGAGATTTCCTGTCTGCCGTTTGTGTCTCCTCCCCTCCTACAATGGTGAGATTTCCCTGCAGTAGTATGTGTCTCCTCTCCATCCACAATGGTGAGATTTCCTGTCTGTAGTTTGTGTCTCCTCCCCTCCTACAATGGTGAGATTTCCTGTCTGTGGTTTGTGTCTCCTCCCCTCTCACAATGGTGAGATTTCTTGTCTGTGGTTTGTGTCTCCTCTCTGTCCACAATGATGAGATTTCCTGTCTGTGGTTTGTGTCTCCTCCCCTCCTACAATAGTGAGATTTCCTGTCTGTGGTTTGTGTCTCCTCCCCTCTCACAATGGTGAGATTTCTTGTCTGTGGTTTGTGTCTCCTCTCCATCCACAATGGTGAGATTTCCTGTCTGCCGTTTGTGTCTCCTCCCCTCTCACAATGGTGAGATTTCCTGTCCGTGGTTTGTGTCTCCTCCCCTCTCACAATGGTGAGATTTCTTGTCTGTGGTTTGTGTCTCCTCTCCGTCCACAATGGTGAGATTTCCTGTCCGTGGTTTGTGTCTCCTCCCCTCTCACAATGGTGAGATTTCCCTGCAGTAGTATGTGTCTCCTCCCCTCTCACAATGGTGAGATTTCCTGTCCGTGGTTTGTGTCTCCTCTCCGTCCACAATGGTGAGATTTTCTGTCTGCGGTTTGTGTCTCCTCCCCTCCTACAATGGTGAGATTTTCTGTCCGTGGTTTGTGTCTCCTCTCCGTCCACAATGGTGAGATTTCCTGTCTGTGGTTTGTGTCTCCTCTCCGTCCACGATGATGAGATTTCCTGTCTGTGGTTTGTGTCTCCTCCCCTCTCACAATGGTGAGATTTCTTGTCTGTGGTTTGTGTCTCCTCTCCATCCACAATGGTGAGATTTCCTGTCTGCCGTTTGTGTCTCCTCCCCTCTCACAATGGTGAGATTTCCTGTCCGTGCTTTGTGTCTCCTCCCCTCTCACAATGGTGAGATTTCTTGTCTGTGGTTTGTGTCTCCTCTCCGTCCACAATGGTGAGATTTCCTGTCCGTGGTTTGTGTCTCCTCCCCTCTCACAATGGTGAGATTTCCCTGCAGTAGTATGTGTCTCCTCCCCTCTCACAATGGTGAGATTTCCTGTCCGTGGTTTGTGTCTCCTCCCCTCTCACAATGGTGAGATTTCCCTGCAGTAGTATGTGTCTCCTCCCCTCTCACAATGGTGAGATTTCCTGTCCGTGGTTTGTGTCTCCTCTCCGTCCACAATGGTGAGATTTCCTGTCCGTGGTTTGTGTCTCCTCTCCGTCCACAATGGTGAGATTTCCTGTCTGTGGTTTGTGTCTCCTCCCCTCCCACAATGGTGAGATTTCCTGTCCGTGGTTTGTGTCTCCTCTCTGTCCCCAATGGTGAGATTTCCTGTCTGTGGTTTGTGTCTCCTCTCCATCCACAAACTACTGCCAGGAAATTTCACCATCCTGGGTGGAGACACAAAGCACATAGCAGCTATGCAAACGCCGGGAACTAGAATTCAGAAATCAGTTTGTTTGTTTTTTCTAATAAAACTGTTTCACGTATTCTATGTGCTGTGTCTTCTACAGATATACCTACGGACAGCCTGTGCATGGGAATGTGAGCCTTAAAGTGTGCCAGACGAAGAGACCAAGGTACAGTTGGGCCCGCCTGCGCTCTGAAGAGGGCGATCTATTAAAAGATGTGTGTCACAATGAGGTCAGCAGGGTAAGTCTTAATTTTTGGTTGGAACGTGTTACGGTCCGGCACCGGTGATAAATTATCACACCTACGCCCATATGCAATTATGGTTTTCTCCTAGGAGATAATTTTTCATTTTGTATGTAAAACTATTTTTCATTACTTTTTGATTGAAAACGTGCCAAAAAGTAGTGAAAAGGTACTATCAAAATAGGGAACCTGACGACGGCGAAGGCCGAAACCGGTCGGAACGGTAACTGGAGACTGGGCAAATGTACAAGAGACCGTGAGACTATTTTTGTGTATTGGATACACTATATGCTTATTACTACTAAGGGTCCCTGTTAACCTCCTGAGCGGTATGGACGAGCTCAGCTCGTCCATCACCGCCGGAGGCTGCCGCTCAGGCCCTGCTGGGCCGATTTTTATCAAATAAAGTGCAGCACACGCAGCCGGCACTTTGCCAGCCGCGTGTGCTGCCTGATCGCCGCCGCTCTGCGGCGATTCGCCGCGAGCAGCGGCGAAAGAGGGCCCCCCTAGCCGCCTGAGCCCTGCGCAGCCGGAACAAAAAGTTCCGGCCAGCGCTAAGGGCTGGATCGGAGGCGGCTGACGTCAGGACGTCGGCTGACGTCCATGACGTCACTCCGCTCGTCGCCATGGCGACGATCTAAGCAAAACAAGGAAGGCCGCTCATTGCGGCCTTCCTTGTTTATTATGGGCGCCGGAGGCGATCGGAAGAACGCCTCCGGAGCGCCCTCTAGTGGGCTTTCATGCAGCCAACTTTCAGTTGGCTGCATGAAATAGTTTTTTTTTAATTAAAAAAAAACCCTCCCGCAGCCTCCCTGGCGATCTCAATAGAACGCCGAGGAGGTTAAAAGGACCCCTAAAGTAAGATATTGTATATGTGGTATTGTCTGGATTTTTATTAAAAATTGTGATTTTAAGGACAGTAAGTGACCTATTGATTTTATCCTTGGTGATGGTCACTGTCTGAGAATATACACTGTGGTGTGACTGCAGATACCATTGTGATCACCTAGCGCTGTGGATATATGATTGATTTGGCTTCATGATCTTCAGAAACCTGCTAGATTTCATGTGTGCTTGCATGAGCTCACTGGCTCCAGTCTGCTGATCACCTGACACCTACCGGATAAACAATAATTAGCACAAATGTCATCTTCGTGTTTACCATTTATCTGCATCAGTGTTTTACTTCAGCTTACATCTGGAAATATGCCTGAAGAAGGGGACTAGATCCCAGAAAGCTTGCATCATTTAACTCTAATAGTTAGCCATTAAAAGGTATTATTTTTTTTACAAAACGTTGTTTTTTTTCCCTACCTATACTATTATATACGAAATCAATTACGATTTCCCCTGAAATTTCTCGATTGAAATTTTGCATATTTCGCATATGCAAAATTTCAACCTTTCACTGTAGACCATAGACGCTCAAATCGGTTAGGTGATTTATTAAGTCTAAATAACCATACACCGGTCATTCTTTCCTCCTGTGTAGTCTACTCCTCAATCTCTAAGGGCCCTTTTCCACCAGCGCGTTTGCGCTGGCTGAATCGCAAAAACGCAAACCGCTAGCGATTTTACAATCGCTACGGTTTGCTTTTTAACATAGGAATCGCGGTAGGTCATTTCCACTACCGCGATTCGTTTTTTACTTGATCGCGATCGCGCCGTGGAGCGACTTTTGCCGCGATTTTGCTATGCAGTGCATAGCATAGCAAAATTGCGTCCGCGAACGTCGGGGAATCGCCGCTAATTGCGATTCAGCAATCGCTAGCGTTCAGCGTGAACGCTAGCGATTGCTAGTGGAAAAGGGCCCTTACACCTCTCCTGTGTCCCATTTGTCCACTGTGATAGCTGTAATTCTCAGTCCTCCATTTAAAAAATGGCCATTACCCCCTAACAGCTTCCTGGTCAGCACACTGTTTAACTGAAATATCACCCACTTGAGCCATAGGGAATCATGGACATTACCTGGCACATGCAGTTGTCCGCTCAGCTATAACTGACAGCAACTGATATATAACTGACAGCAACTGTGTCAGTTCTGACAATCTTGTCAGAACTGGAAGGGATCACTGTAAGAAGGAAATAGTGAGCTTCTGAGAGGAATGGAAGGCGAGGTAAGTATGTAATAATCATTTGCAGCTACAGCATGTGTTTATTTTAAATAATTTTACTCAGTTCAGGTTCCCTTTCAATCAGTAATACAAGGTGTTCATTGTAGTCATCTTGGTTACAGCAAAACAGAAAATGTGAATATAATTTGCAGATCTTGATGTAGCGGCTTGGCAACCATAAGGAAGCACAAATAAGCTGAGCTAAGCCAGACATTAGGAAGATGCCATGCGAAGTAACAGGGACGTAACTAGTCTCAATAGGGCCCCCTGCAAAAATGAAAGCATGGGGCCCCCTTGGTCCCTTAACCCATGGGTCATGTGATCGGGAGCCAGCGAATGGCAGCAGAGAGTGTTCTGCTGCGATGCATCATCTGGAAGCAGGAAAAAATTAAATTGCACATGCTCCTGCACACAGTTTTTGTGAGCGAACAGGGAGGTTTTTTTTGCTAACTGGCAGCACTTACGGTTGAGGAGAGGGAGGAGGAGGGGCCCCTCCTCCTCCCTCTCCTCAACCGTGACATGCACAGAATGCTCACCGCGACAGGAGCGTGATGAGGATGCGCACGGCCGCACATGCGAAGTGGCCCATCGACTCGCCAGTTGGCCGGCCGAAAGAGGGTCACGGCAGGGGGTTGGGCTGGAGGAACAGTTAGACAGCGCGGGCACAGGGTAGCTAAAGAGGGGATAGTAGAAGCCCCAGGTAAGTTTTATCTCTTCACTTTAAACTAATACTGGTAGATGCCATTATCTATGGGGTACAACCTCTTTCCGTCATGTGACCTAAAGGGAGGAGATGCTATATGTTTGCAAACTGAGCATCTGTTTTAAGGTACAAATTTGAAGGATACATCACAAAGACATAATAATATCGGAAATACAAGTACAGAGTACAGTGCAGATTATTATTTGTCTTTACCAATATCCTCTACCTGACCTATTATATGGAAATGTTCCTCCTAGATTGACCAGAGCGGCAAATCACAGCATGTGTTGGATCTGGGGAAATTTAACATTCGCAGCTCTGACTACAACAGAGAGCTGAAAGTGGAAGCAACGCTGGAGGAAGAGGGGACAGGTGAGCTTATTTCTCTTTATATTACTAAACTGTACATATGTGTCCATTTGTTTTTCATTTGTGTTTGAATATTGAAACGTTTAAAACCAGTCCAGTAGTCTGGTTTCAACCCCCCCCCCCCCCCCCTTCCCCTGTACCTGATCCCTATAGTGTTTCCAAATAATATACCATAAAAAATGGCTTACCAGCTGTTGCCAACCCAAGTTAATTATAAGGTTGGCAATATGATACCCCTAGCAACACCAGTTCTGATCTATTTTATCACATACATTCTACTATTGGGGTAACCTAGGCTACAGATCCCTGTAAGTGTTTTTCCATTTTACTTTTTTATACTTGATTTTTACTGAGACCACCTCAAGAAAAGGATATCATATACAGTATCTGTGCAATTGTTGCAACCTTATAACTTGGGCTGGCATCAGCTGTTAAGCCTTCAATTTGTATGGCTTTCGGGAGCACTGCAGTGTTCAAGCATGGGGTGTTTTAACACGACTACTGCACTGGTTTTTGAATATTTCAACGCTTACAAACAGGACTTGTAGATTCCTGTGGACTTCGAAGAAGATGCCTTGCTGTCTCCAGACATTGGCTGTTCTGAAGAATAAAAATTGGAATTATTTTGTAGGAGCCAGATATTTTTCTATCATATAAGTTAAATTCCTGTCTGTTTTTTTGGAAGACTTGGCTAATGTATGTGATGGGCCAGTAGTAGGAAAGTGGATACTTGTAGAGGAGTGAAGTTTAGCACGGTTGCTTTCAAACCTTAAACTATATTGAATTTCATCAAAATGTTGATGGATCAAATTAAAACTAGTGGCGCTTGTAATGGGGCAATTACGATATTGCGCAAAATTTTGCATTACATTTGTGCATTATAATTACACCTGTAATTTTCCAATTATGCATAATTTTGCGTTCTATGCGTTAAAATATAAAATCGAAAATTTCCCCAACAGAATAACGTGTAATTTGCTTAAATTACACCTTTATACTTAATTACGTCTAATGAACTTTATGCAAACAAAATTTCACGTAAATTACGCTTACATGTGTAATTATGGTTAGCAATTACATTTCCATGCATCATTTTTTTTACGCTTATTCTGTAAATTTGACACTACGGTTACGATGCGTAATTGTGAAATATGATGCGTAATTATGCATAGGCGCAATTACTGGCCACCACTATTTAAAACCTCTCTTTGTCAACCAGAAAAACGAGGCATAACTGTGACCACCCTGTGTAAAACGTAATTAAAATGACAAGGATTTTAGCACTGTACATATGCTGTGGCCTGTTCGGATTGAGCAATTTCTCCTGATTCTTTTAGGGGTGAAGTCTAATGCAGTCAGATCTATTAACCTTGAATCACAGCTCACAAAACTGTCATTCAAAGACACAAGATCTTATTTCCAGCCAGGAGCGCCTTACAGAGGAAAGGTAAGAGGACAATGAAGCACAGAACTGCCCCTGTGTTTAAAAGTTTATTACAATGTTCGAAAACTTTGAATAGTATTGTGAATTTCTTATGTTTAACTAGGGCTTGATCAGTTTTAATTGATCAGTCTTCATCCTGCCCCATGACTGCCTATGACTACTTAAACGGGAGCAGTATCTGATGCAGAGCCTGCAGGGTAGCTGTGTAGGGCATTTCTGATGTTTTCCTGAACATTATGGCTGAATCATGTAAAGTTGGTCCCCCTCCTGCAGGAAGTGACATCACTGATCACAAAATGCTGCATGAACACAGCTGATCTGCAATAGCTTACAGCAGGAAGTGACATCACTGGTGAAAAAATGCTGCAGGAACACAGCTGGTCTGCACAGGTTTCCCGCAGACTGTTTTTTTTGTGGGCTCAACAATCATCTCAGACTCTCTGCACTTGCTGTATATGATAGAACTTTTCTGTATTTGCTTATATCCAGAGGCAATGGTGCTATTGCTCTGCTCAAGTGTCCCTAGGGTTAGGGGTTCTGTCGACATTTTGCTATGAGGAACCCATGGTTTTTTGTTACCCTTCTGATGATATCCTCCATTTATGGTGCCCAATTTATCTACTGGGTCACTTTAAAGATTATCAGTACAGCAAGGAATATGGAGGCTCCAGTCCCCAATGTCTCAAAAAAATGATCAGGAAAGTCAGGGATGTTGCAGATTTGTAAACATTTTCCCAGCTACTCATGCACAGTGAGGGCCCGTTTCCACTAGGAGCGGTGCGATGCGGTTACATAGCCACATCACACCGCAGGTGTGCTGAAACACATGCTCGGCAAATTGGGCCCACTGGCTGCATGCCACTGGCAGTAGGTATGCCTGGCACTACTAAAGCCAAAAGACCCGTATGGACACCAAGTATCTATTCCCTAGAATCTGTTTTTGTTGTGAGACATGCAAAACAGCTGGTGAACTCTAGAGATAGGTGGAAAATTCAGCCAACACAATCCTTTAAAGCAGACCTGAACTAAGAACTTCCTCTCTGCTCTAAAAGGTAAGCAACCGCATACTAGCCTTTAAAGAAAAACATCTTTTTTTTTTTTTTTTGCAACTGATACAAATCCTGCAATAAATCTGCGTTGTGACTACTTCCTGCTTTCATTGGAGCAGACTTAAGGCTCATACACACATCATACCATAGTCTTTGGAAAATGAAAGATCACAGACCAATTTTGCCCCATTCCATGTAGACGAATGTCTGTTAAACAAGGTGTGTATGAGAGAGCTCTGTTGGTGGGGAGAAAAGGGGGGGGGGGAATCACTTGTGTGCTGTGTTGTGTGGATCTGCAGCTTAGATTTAAAGCTGCAGTGGCACATTTGACTAAAAATGGCCTTGTCACTAGGGGGGTTTAGCCCTGCAGTCCTCAAGAGGTTAAATTCTCAAATGGTTATTTTTTTCAGAGGAAAAAAAAAATCTTTACTTTTTAGTGCTGTAAGATACAATGTGCCCATTAAACACCCCAGGAAATTGCTTCCTGCATATAAAATTACAAAAAGCAAATGCACACTCCCAGCTAGCTAGCAGGGGTATTACTAGAAATCACTGGGCCCCCCTGCGGATGCATCCCTTGCAGGTTCTATTGTTACGCCCCTACTAGCTAGCACGTTCCTACCTTATATCTGATGACTAGATGCCCTCCGGCCAATCAGGTGCAAGGGTATACACCCTTTGTCTGCCGTATCAAATCTAGCAGGAATTGCATGAATTGCATACGTTTAGCAGCATTCAGGTGGGAGGCTTTGGTTGGACGTAATCGTAGATTGTCACTCAGCAGGGACACCCCGTGCAGGTTACCCCCCACTTGGTCCCCTCCCCAACCACTCGCCTATCAACCGCATCCTGGAAGCTGCAAAAAGATAAATTTAAAACCACAAAACACTGGTTCCCACGACAGTCAGGGGTCCCAGAATCTGCCACAGACCGGGACTCCTAAACTACCATGCAATACCCAGAGGGAGATACAGGTGAGTCCTGGACCTCTCACCACCAGGGGAATCACCCTCACTGCCTCTGAACTGAATGCTGATTGCACCTGATTGGCTGACGGGCGTCTGCTGATCAGATATAAGGTAGGAATGTGCTAGCTAGCTGGGAGTGTGCATTTGCTTTTCGTAATTTTATATGCAGGAAGCAATATCCTGGATTGTTTAATGGGCACAGTATATCCCTTTTTTTTCCAGGTGCCTTTTTGTTCATGTATGCAAGTTGGGGCCATACCAACAGTTGGGGGGGGGGGGGTTGTCTGTAAATAATCAGCATTGGATGTCAAATACTCAGGTACAACACTACAACCAGGTAACCAGCATTTCTTCAGAGGACCATAGAGATGCCTGTGTATGCTGCCTATCAAAACTTTACAAAAAAGATCCAGAGAGGTCTTCTGACAACTGATGTCATAATTTCAAAGTACACAAAAAAAAAATATATTTTTTCAAAAAAATTAAATAACTAATAACTGACCTTGTGTATGTTCTGTACCATATCAGCTGGTTCTGACGGCTCACGATGGGCAACCTCTGAGCTCCAAGAAAATCTATCTTGCTGTATCCCACAAGGATGACGTCACAAAAGAAACTTTTGTCACAGACACCAATGGCGAGGCTGAATTCCAGGTGTCCACAGAGAAATGGGGCAAAGATTCGGTGTCGTTATCGGTGAGTGTCGGGGTGGAAAGGGGAATAAGACCAAGTCCAAGACAAAGCTGTTCTATGGATTTTATGAGAAATTTTTAGAACCTCCGTCTGGTTTTCAGATGCCCTTTGCCCCCCACGTTTAATAGAGAAAGGTATGTTGCACTCCTTAATGGTCTCTTTTAGCCCCCATACTTTCCTAGTGGTTCTGGGTCCCCATGAGCTATCTGGGTATTGTTCTACTGGTCCAACCATACCTCAAAGAGCCATATTAATCCTTGCCATGCACTGATGAGGACCAAAATCCCAAAACAGGATGTCTGCATGTGGGGTTAATGTGGCTCTGTATATTGTATAAGCTATAAGCTGGCTATACACCAGCGGTTCTGGATGTAAGCCTGGCTACAGAGGTAAAAAGAGATAATTTGCATATTCAGAAGGGGTGCATCATGGAAAACCACAGTTGCTCTCTTAAAGCTGAATTATCGCAAGCAAATGCCTTCTGTGTTAAGAACGCAAGTTACACTCAGCTCTGTTTTTTTAATAGGACGGATTTTTGGTCTCTTATAATACCTGGATTACTGTTCAGGTGAAACCTAAATTTGAAAAATAAAATCTAAAAATCTAAAAATAAAGTTTAAAGAGACTCCGTAACAAAAATTGCATCCTGTTTTTTATCATCCTATACGTTCCAAAAGCTATTCTAATGTGTTCTGGCTTACTGCAGCACTTTATACTATCACTGTCTCTGTAATAAATCAATGTATCTTTCCCTTGTCAGACTTGTCAGCCTGTGTCTGGAAGGCTGCCAAGTTCTTCAGTGTTGTGGTTCTGCTATGAACTCCCCCTTCCAGGCCCCTCCATGCACACTGCCTGTGTGTTATTTAGGATTAGAGCAGCTTCTCTCTTCTCTCATCTTTTACAAGCTGGATAAATCGTCCTCTGAGCTGGCTGGGCTTTCACATACTGAGGAATTACAGACAAGGGCAAAGCTGTTTGCTGGAAGAAAAGAGCTGCCTGAAACTTCAGTGCATGAGAGCAGAAGGGGGAAAGAAACACACAAATGATCTCTTGAGATTCAAAAGGAAGGGTGTATACAGCCTGCTTGTGTATGGATGTATTTTCTATGTGTGGACATACTGTACATCAACCTACTTCCTGTTTTGGTGGCCATTTTGTTTGTTTATAAACAAACTTTTTAAAACTTTTTTTAACCACTTTTAATGCGGCGAGGAGCGGCGAAATTGTGTCAGAGGGTAATAGGAGACGTCCCCTAACGCACTGGTATGTTTACTTTTGTGCAATTTTAACAATACCGATTCTCTTTAAGTCTTTAATTACTCAAACTATGTGCCTTTCCCAGTCCCCTCAAATCGATTTTCTCATTGGCAGATTTCTCTAACTTTTTTTGTTCTGGTGACAGCTGAAAATTTTGGGACTCGTCTCATTTCCTGTTCCAGGGCCAGCTGTACCAAGAACTGGAAACAAAGGGAAATCTCTCCATTCGTAGCTATGCATACAAAACACCAGACAGACTTTTTAGCCATTTTCTCAATTGTACGCCAAGCTTTAGTTCATGCCGATTTCTTTCTTTATTTTTTTTAAAGCCCACTCCAGAAAAAAGAAATGATTTTAGTTTTTCATACTGCAGCTCTGACGCCTATTCAGGGGTGAGCAGAATCTATGCCAGTGCGAATTTACGCATCGTAGTTCGCATCTACGCATCGTAGTTCGTAGGTGAAGTTTCAAAAGTATGCTTACAAATGTAAGCGTAGCTTACGCCCACTATGCGTAGTTAACATGTGTATTGCGTAGTGCATTTAAAGGGGGCTTAGATGCTTTCCTTGCATTGAAAGACATCGATGGCTACAATTACTAGGTAATGCCTAATGATGTTGATCCAGGGATTTTATCTGATTGCCATCTGGAGTCGGGAAGGAATTTTTCCCTTTAGGGGCTAATTGGACCATGCCTTGTAAGGGTTTTTTCGCCTTCCTCTGGATCAACAGGGATATGTGAGGGAGCAGGCTGGTGTTGTACTTTATACTGGTTGAACTCGATGGACGTATGTCTTTTTTCAACCAAAATAACTATGTAACTACGAATGCGTTACTCGCGTCTAATTTTCTGCGTGCGATTGTATGCTTCCAAAAGGGGAATGTACGCATAGAAGAGTTCCCGGTATTAGCATTACAAGAGGAATTAATGCGTAAAATTTTCTGGATGCCGGCATAAGCATCCGCATACACTACACTTCGCACTACACGTAATTGCGTATTTTAACGCGTAGTCTACGAAATGCATACGAAGCGAATGTTTGATTTCGTAGCCGTAGTTTGGCAAAGCATAATTGCGTAAAACTACGCGTATTTCCAGCGTAGCGAAGTTGGCTGAATACGACCATCCCTGCTTCTATTCACTTATCCCTGAATATTCTTTGGAGACCTTTTCACATCTTATTAATAAGATACATTTCACCTTTCAACCCCAGTAAGAAATAAAAGTACCGAAGTTGTCCCAAATTAACTAAAGTTTGATATTAAGTAATTTACTTCATGTTTAGTACTTTTCTGGCTGGATTATTATTTTTTACCTTCAGAATACTTTTTTTCAGAACCCAATAAGTTAAAAACTAGTTGAACCAGGGCCAGATGGATTTTAATTTAGTGTGAAAAGGGGACCTAATCTGAGCCATCTTTTCTACATTTCCTTATCTGCGCAGCTTTGTTTTCCTGCTTCTAATTTTCTAAGGTGCCAGGGGCAGGAATATTCCCGATAGAGAGGTAGATTACAAAATTAGGAAAAAAAATGGATGAGGTTAGAATTTTTTTTAATAAAGTTCTGCTTTACAGTCTTTCTCCTTTTTTTTGTGGAAAATGAAGCAGATCCATGACATTGCCCCCCCCCCCCCCCTTACAATCAACACCAAAAGAAATCCTATAATGTTTGATAAGTGCTATGTTTGTGCCCATTTGTGCTGCAAAAAAAGATTGTTGCTGCTTTCACTTCTTTGAAGATAATAGCAATTATTTTTTCCAGACAATTATGTCACTCAACCCCCCATGCCAGCGCATGGAAATAAAACCTGTAAGCTCTGACTCGTGTAGTGTGTTTGTGCCCATTTGTGCTGCAAAGAAAAATTGTTGCTGCTTTCACTTCGGAAAAAATTAATTGCTATTATCTTCAGACAATTATGTCACCCGGCCCCCCATGGCTGGGCATGGAAATGAAACCAGTAAGGACGGGAAGCGTTGTGTTTGTGCTCATTTGTGTTGCGGCAATCATCCATCCATCTTTTATAGTTTATAAGAAATTAAAGTTTGTATACTGGTCAAACACTCTGCCCCCCCCCCCCCCCCCCCAACAGTATACGTCTGGGTGGACTTTTAAACTTTACAAAAACTTTAATATCTCAATCAAGCTACAAAAGATAGACCAATGATTTTTTTGCAGCACAAAAGAGTACAAATGCAGCACTGCCCAACCATACAGGTTTTATGCCCATACGCTGTTGTAGATTAGCTTGGTGGTGATACCATCTGGATACAAGAAAATTGCGATTATCATCAAAATAAATACAGTACACATCTTTTTCCAGCACAAATGGGTACACATCGAGCACTAACCAAACATGATGGAATTTTTATTTGTACCAATTGTGGATTCGGGGAGAAAGTTCTATTAAATTTCTATTTTGATCAGTCAAAATTTTCACCAGTCATTTTTGCATCGAAAATCCTATTTGATTCGAGAGAATTTTCATTAAAAATTGCTGGTATTTTCACGTTTTTTGCGGTTTTCCCAAAAACATGAAAATCTGGATTTATTTATTTTTACCAACTCCTTGCTGTGTATAGCAATGAGAGCCTTAAATATTGATGGAATCACTGCAAAGGCATTTTGCAGGCAATTTAAATCTTTTTTTTTAGAAATTGACCCTTTCTACTGCACTATAGTTAGGCCCAGTGCACACCGAGCGGTTTTTGGAGCGATCCGCCGGCCGCATCCGCCTATAAAAACGCTTGTCTAATGTATTGCAATGGGATGGTGCACACCGGCGGTTTGCGGTTTTTGCCAAGCCGCAAACGCGCCTCCTGCTGCGCGTTTGCGGTTTTCGGAAGCGTTTCGTCCTCAATGTAAAGTATAGGAAAAACGCAAACCGCTCTGAAAAACGCTAGTTCAGAGCGGTTTGCCAGGCATTTTTGTTACAGTAGCTGTTCAGTAACAGCTTTTGCTGTAACAATATGTGTAATCTGCTACACAAAAACGCACGCAAAACCGCTAGGTATGTTTAGAAAACCTCTCTAAACATACCTAGAATCGCTCTGAAATCAGCTCCCAAAACCGCTAGCGTATTGCGGATCTGCTAGCGGTTTTGGTGTGCACTGGGCCTATGGCATGATTCTCTATAGCTGTCAGGCAGGACCACCTTGACTAATCTATCGATATACAGAGACGCCAAAAGGATAAAACTCAGTAAAAAGTTTAAAATATTTAGGTGGTGGTGGTGGACCAACCAACCTAAAACAGACTCGATACTGTCGCTTGAAGTAAAAAACTATTTATTCACATACTCCGAGACAAACTGCAACGCGTTTCCCGGGCAAAATCCCGCTTTTTCAGGCATTAAACAACAGCAGTATCACACTATAAATAACAGAGATAAAGACCATATCAGAGAGCTGTATATGTATACTTATAATATGGAAAAATAGTGATGTAGTATTGTAAGGGGGGATGTATTATACAATATATTGCTGAGTGTGTGGGGGGTGGCCAAAATTGTGGTAACTGTGAACTATAAGTACCACTGTACTATTTTAGTAATCAGAAAATAGATGGGATTGCTATATACCTGGGATGGAGTAGGATCGGGGGAAGGGGGGGAGGGGGTTGGTTGGGGGGGGGGAAGGAACGTTGGGAATAGTCTAACTGTGGGAAATTATAGAAGAAGAGTGTGTCTATAAGACGGTTTTGCTGAGGGTGGGAAAGTGAAATGGGGAAAAAGGCGCAAGGGGACTCGTAGGAGTATAATAAGAAGCAGATGGGTGTAGTAGTGGAGGATCAAATATGGTAAAAACCTCAATAGGCATGTAGGGGGATCAGGTATTCGGATGAATTGCAATAAATTAAATGTCACTTACCAGCTTTAGGTCCAGATTAAGCTTGGCACCTCTGTGCTCGTATGCCCGCTCTGGACCTTTAAATGGCCGGATGTGATGTAATTGACTAATCTGGCTCCCCTCATCCTGTCTTATCTCCTGCATCTCTCAGGCCACAACAGGAGAAAAAGACGAGAGCTATGTGTCCGGCAAGATACAAGCTCGCTACGGACGGGCTAACCTCTACCTCAAGGACATTTATGCACAGACTCGTAGCTCACTATATATCCATCCGGTGAAGACCTCATCGGCATGTCACCAGAATGTGGCTGCAAAGGTGGATTATGATCTTGAAGAAGAGGGAGATGGTCAATTAGTCCTGAATTATCTGGTGAGACAAACTTTTCTTTCTTTTCTTGCCATAGGAACTCTGATTGGGGAATGTGCTATGTATTTTCTTTTACTTACATTTTTTATTTAGAGAAAGTATGACCATATTTTTTTATGATTTTCTGTCAATTAACTTCTTTAGCTCATGGTGTATGAGACTTGTAAGTGGATTACTGGTTAAAGGACAACTGTAACAAAAGGAATATGGAGGCTGCCATATTTATTTTCTTCTAAACAATACCAGTTGCCTGGCAGCTCTGTTGGTCTATTTGGCTGCAGTAGTGTCTGAAACAACACAAAAAAAGTATGCAGATAATCTTGACAGATGTGACAATGTCAGAGACACCTGGGACCACATGCAATTCACTTTTTCACCTGAGTTTTCTCCTAGGAGATAATTTTTCATCTTCTATTTAAAATAACTTTCCAGCACTTTTCAACTAAAAAAGTACCAAAAAGTTACTTAAAAAGTACTATCACAATTATTTTGAGTATTTTCTTGCTTGCTGGTGGCTTAAAATGCTTTTTATTGATAAGTTTAAAAATATCACCCAGGAGACAACTCAGGAGAAAAAGTTAATTGCATAAGGGCCCTGATGTGCTGCATGCATGTTCAGGGTCTATGGCTTAAAGAGGAGCTGTTAGGTATAGGGTCTCAGAGAAAAAAACACATATCAGTAGCTAAACATTGGCTGTACTTACATTACATACGCATTTCACTGTCCACGTTTGGATTTCACTGAATTTTTATATAGTATTTGCAGAGAATGATGCTCCTGACAGCTCATGGCAGGTTCCATGTTTGTCTGTCTTATATGAAGCCAATTGTGATGTCATATCCTCCCTGCTTCCTGATGATTTGACTCACAAAAAAGATCCTAATGGGCAACACTACTGTGCAGTGAATATTAATTAGCCATGTGGCTAGGAACAATAGCGGACTCATGCAGTATACTCTAACGGAACATATGCCCTGTGATTTTTCAGTGCTGTGAGTTTAGGCTGCTGTTACAAGCTGCTGTAACATGAGCCTGTAACTTCCCACTGGGAAAGCAGCCTTAGGGCGTGATAGGGAAATGAAGGAGATGACCCAAGGTAGTGCAGTGGGGAGAAGAAGCAGCCCCAGAATGCTTTGCAGTATCTGTTATGCGTCCTGCCGGCCTCCTTACAAGCTTGGGGATAACAGCCTTGCTGTTCAGCACACATCACAGTAAGAGAGATTTTTAACTTCAGTATTGCCTTTTTGGCTTCCTTCTAAACTGTTTAACACAGGAGAATAGCGGTTTAAATTAGCTTATGCAGCCTGACAGTTATTCTTTAAAGTATTAGAGGCAGAGGATCAGCAGGATAGCCAGGCAACTGGTATTGTATTAAAAGGAAATAAATATGGCAGCCTCCAAATTCTTCTCACTTTGTTTGTCCTTTAAAAGCCGCTACCAGTACTTATATTACCATGCTTTAAACAGATCTAGATCTTCTTGCCACTTCTATTTGAAATTTTAACAAATCACATCTTATATGTCCAGTATCCATGATCAGGGGCGTAACTAGGGGGGAGCAGCCACTGAAACTGCAGGGTAGCCCAGAGGTGTGGTAAGGCCCCAACTACTAACTTTCTCTTTCTCTGATACCCCAGATCAGGTGTTCTTGGGGCGACACATGTTATGGGTTTGAAGATCCTGATGGCCACACTAGTTTTATGACCCTTGCTCCTAACTTCTCCCCCAGTTATATATCTCCCTGGCCCTGCCTGCCAATCCCTAGCTAGCTTGGGAAAAGGAGAAGGGGTGGCCCAACATTAACCCTCTCCTGTCTGGTCGCCTCCAGCCCTATCATGGTGGCCTTCCCTAATCCCTGTACTCCCCAGTGCAGGCCCTGCTTACCACTGAAGAAAGAAAGAAGGTACAACTTGTTGGATATTTTGTAACTGTGGTGCCCATACAAAAGTAACATTTTAGGTGAAAAGGTAAACAATACTTTGTGGTGTAAAACAAAAACAAAAGACGCATCTCAAATTTAGTTGAGTCCCCTGTCTCACCATGGAGGAGTGAGGGGCCTCATTTGTAGGGAATCATACCCAGACTCTCATACATGTAGATCATCTTGCAGACTAACATATATATTTTTTATCCTTTTAAGGTTGTCCTGAATGGTAAAATTGTCCATCAGGGTCAGAAGACAGTTGAAGGAATAAAGGCAGATGGTAGGTTCTATCCATTTATGAGAATCTAAGGTCATCCGTGGTTTCCAGCTGGTTTTCACCCACACATCTTTGTGCTGTCTTGTTGTGCAGCTCTCTCTGGCTCAGTGGAATTGTCTCTCCCTATTCGGGATATTTCTCCATCTGGAAAGCTGCTGGTTTTCACCGTGTCCAAGTCTGGCTCAGTTGCTGCAGACACTACAACCGTTCAAGTAACTCCGTGTCTGAAACATGCAGTGAGTGTCTCCCACTCTGGGTCTAAACTTAATTAACAGAACTGAAAATACACTACTTAATTTTAAATTACTGGTAACACTGATATTTTCTACAAATGAACATTAAGCTTTGAAATTCAACAAGGGATGACTGCCAGCCAACCTAGTACTTACATATCAAAATAGTCATCAGTACCACCCTACGCCCCATATCTCCACTAAAAGTGCTGTAAAGTATAAAGATGCCCCAGTCAATGTTTGGGTAGATTGACCTGATCAGAGAGGGACCTGTTGCCTACCCATATACCGCAGTCCAGTTTCTGATAATTTCAGCATGAAATGTCTCAGGAATGGGCCTAGTGCCGTTGGCTGTGCTGCCTGCCTGGTTGCCCCCAAGTATAAACATGTACCTCTGGTGCCCATGCTCCATAAAATCTCCACTGTCACCGCCGTGTCCTCCTTTACTGTGATCACCTGGTGCCACATGGTACAGGCTATTGCGGTTATGTCGGACATGGCGGTGATGACTTGGAAGCATCAGAATTAAGCAAAGTGCGATGTAGAACGTAACTCAAGACCTCCAAGTTGGTAATGGTTTTGAACTGCTGTGCACGGCATTATCTGGGTTTAAATTCCGAATAAGGAAACCAGGTTTCGAACAACAACAATGTGTGTATACAGCTTAACTCCTGAAGATCTTGGGGGGTGCAAACTTCTAAAGAAAATCCTTTGTATGGGCAGTAGACAATCTCTTTATCGCAGTATCCCATGTCTTCAATTTATTAGTGCACCAGACTGGAGCATAGCTTTTGGGACAGAGAGCAAGCATCTGCGACACTGCCTAACAGTGCTGTATTGCAGACCTGGCTGCTGCTTGCTGCATTTATTCACATTCCATTTTATAGATGTTTCATTTGGGAGCAGAAAATGTGAGTGCCTGCAGCTAATGGACGGTTTGAGCACACCATAGGCACCAATGCAAATATTGGCTATTGGGTGCCCAAAGGCAGAAATTTGGGGCGCCTGATAAAGAGTCGGCACTGGGCCCCTCTAACCAAAATATTTCATTTTTGAAAATTATAATGTTATGGTTTTTAAAAATATTTTTCTTATTTGTATTTACAAATTTTTCATTTTTGAAAATGTATTGTTTTGAAATTTGTTAGAAAATTTTAAGGTTAGAAAGGGGGGTTTTAAGGTTAGGTGTCAGGAAGTGGGGGGAGGGTAGAATTGGGTATCAGAGGGGGGAGGGTTCAGTGTAAGAGTAGGGTTAGGTTTAGTTGATGATAAAACATTGGTAAATGCTACCAATATTTTACTACATCATTGCGACTGTAAATATGTTTAGTTTTCATTCGGTGCCCAATTCACAATGGTATTTATCATATAAACTTATATCAGATGCTTCCGGGACCCATTTTTTATCGCATCTCTATGTCATGCACATATTTAATTTGCCTTGTGATGGATCTTAAATGCAGTGGTTTAATTGTGTTTAATGTTTACCTGGGTTTTACGAGTGTGTGTGTGCGTGTGTGCGTGTGTGTATGTATATATATATATATATATATATATATATATATATATATATATATATATATATATGTGTATATATATATATATATATATATATATATGTGTATGTATATATATATATATATATATATATATATATATATGTATGTATATGTGTGTGTGTGTGTATAGTATATATACACACACACACACACACACACACACGCACACAGTGGGATGCAAAATTTTGAGCAACCTTGTTAATCGTTATGATTTTCCTGTATAAATAGTTGGTTGTTACGATACAAAATGTCAGTTAAAGTTACCATATAGGAGACACACACAGTGATCATTGAGAAGTGATATGAAGTTTATTGGATTTACAGAAAGTGTGCAATAATTGTTTCAACAAAATTAGGCAGGTGCATAAATTGTCATTTTGTTGATTCCAAAACCTTTAGAATTATTGGAACTCAAATTGGCTTGGTAAGCTCAGTGACCTCTGACCTACATACACAGATGAACACAATTATGAGAAAATAGTATTTAAGGGGGTCAATTGTAAGTTCCCCTCCTCTTATAATTTTCTCTAAAGAGTGGCAACATGGGGGTTTTAAAACAACTCTCAAATGACCTGAAGACAAAGACTGTTCACCATCATGGTTTAGGGGAAGGATACAGAAAGCTGTCTCAGAGATTTCAGCTGTCTGTACTACAGTAAGGAACATATTGAGGAAATGGAAGACCACATACTCAGTTCAAGTTGAGTCTTGAAAGTGGCAGACCAAGAAAAATCTTGGATAAACAGAAGTGACGAATGGTGAGAACAGTCAGTCAACCCACAGACCAGCACCAAAGAACTACAACATTATCTTGCTGCGGATGGAGTCACTGTGCATCGTTCAACCATTTGGCACACTTTACACAAGGAGATGCTGTATGGGAGAGTGATGCAGAGGAAGCCTTTTCTCTGCCCACAGCTCAAACAGAGCCGCTTCAGGTATGCTAAAGCACATTTGGACAAGCCAGCTTCATTTTGGAATAATGTGCTGCTTAAACTAAAATTGAAATATTTGGGCATAACAAGGGGCGTCATGCATGGAGGAAAAAGAACACAGCATTCCAAGAAAAACACCTGCTACCTACAGTAAAATATGGTGTTGGTTCCATCATGCTGTGGGGCTGTGTGGCCAGTGCAGGGACTGGGAATCTTGTCAAAGTTGAGAGATGCATGAATTCCACTCAGTATCAGCAGATTCTGGAGACCAATGTCCAGGAAGTGACAAAGCTGAAGCTGTGCCGGGGCTGGATCTTTCAACAAGACAACCACCCTAAATACAGCTCAAAATCCTCTAAGGCATTCATGCAGAGGAACAAGTACCTTGTTCTGAAATGGCCATCTCAGTCCCCAGACCTGAATATAATTGAAAATCTGTGGTGTGTGAGTTAGAGAGCTGTCTATGCTCGGAAGCCATCAAACCTGAATGAAATAGAGATGTTTTGTAAAGCGAACGGTCCAAAATACATTCAACCAGAATCCAGACTCTTATTGGAACCCACAGGATGAGTTTAGAGGCTGAAATTTCTGCAAAAGGAGGATCTACTAAATATTGATTTCATTTCTTTTTTGTGGTGCCCAAATTTATGCACCTGCCTAATGTTGTTTAAACAATTATTGCACATCTTCCTGTAAATCCAATAAACTTCATTGCACTCCTCAAATATCACTGTGTGTGTCTCCTATATGATATGTTTAACTGAAATTTTACATCGTAACAAACAACGAATTATACAGGAAAATCATGACGATTAACAAGGTTGCCCAAACTTTCGCATATCACTATATGTATGTGTATATATATATATATATATATATATATATATATATATATATATATATATATATATATATATATATATATATATATTATATATATTTAGCTAATGGCCCATCGTTGCCTGGGTATGTACTTGATTGGTGTTGGTGCCGCCCATATTTCTAACCCTAACACACAATTATTCAATGACTTAGACAGCTAAGGTCTTTGGCATCAATAATTTGCATTGAAATGAAACAAATCTGATTGGCTGTTTGTAGCCCCACCCCCTTTTCTTAATTTGAACTTTAGTCACCCAACGACCAACTGTACCAGGTTGGAGGCTTGTGGCATTAACAGTGCAAGAATAGCAGCAATTAAATATTCCCCTTGAAAATCAGTAGGTGAATTTTGATTGGCTTTTGTAGGCTCCATCCACTTCTCTGAATATTAATCCCAGTCACCCAGTGACCAACTGTGCAAAGTTTGAAAACCCTGCCATTAACAGTGTAACAGAGTAACCAAGCAGCTCAGGGTGACCCAAACTACTAAGAATGTATAGGGGGATAAAAGGAACCAAAAAGCCCTCCTACTAAAAAAGCAAAGCTTGGTGTAATTGCCTTCTTAAAACAGAAGGAAATTTGCAATAATTCAGTTATAAATGAACATTTGTGGTTACCCACAATGCACACCTACTAAATATGCAAATTATCCCTTTTCGCCCTTGTTAAGCCAAGCAAGCATCCAGATCCGCTGGTTTATAGCAAGCCTATAGCTTTAAGTTTTACACAGCCATATCAAACCCACATGTAGACAGCCTGTTTCGGACTTTTGGTCCCTGCAGTTTATATTTTCCCAGTGAAATTTTTATTTGTCTCCGCCCCCTTTTTGGTTATGGGGATGAAAAGTATCCTATATGTTGTTCCAGGTAATGTACTATGTGTGTGGCAAATGTCATTCAAATCCGTTCAGCCATTGTTGTGTGATTAACAAACATCCAAACTTTTGCATTCATAATATTATCAAGCGCCAACATATTCCGTGGTGCAACATTTTCCGTTATATTTTGGTATACACCAAAATACAAGATACAGAATTGGTGACAAAATATAGAATCGATACAAAATAGAGAATTAGTAATGACATTGACAAAAGTAATATGATGAATAAAATGTATAATGGATTCCAAGACACAAAAGGGTGAGAAAGAAATGTCCTTGTGAGCTTACAATCGAATAGGAGGGAAACAAGAGGTGGGCTAATATCCAATAATCATACCTAGAGGCAGTGTGTTTTAGGATATTGTGAGGAATCGCGGAAGAGCCGCCGCCATGAGCCAGCGGCGGGCGGCTCTTTCCGCATCACACGGAGAGGCAGCCGCCTCTTCACATCATGAGGCGGCTGCCTCCATGCAGCAGGTGGGGCAACGCGGCGAAACCGCCGCGTTGGACGCGGCGGTTCGCGCACATGTCCCCGCAGCAGAGACACCGCTGAGCGGGGCTGCGGTGGCTGGGACCCGTAGTCCCACAGAGTTTAGAGTGACGCGCGCGCGCGCGCACTCAAGCAGGCCTTATGTCACCCGGGAGAGAGTCAGCTGATCAGGCAGGTCAGCTGACTCTTTACTCCGCTCCCCATTGGTCCAGCAATCTGGGAGGTGCAGGGGATGCTTAGGTGCATATATACTGCCGGCTGTTCACTCTTGCTTCGTCTGGCGTTGCGATCACACATGTGGGAGCACCCAGATCCGTAGTCAGATCCTCAAGTGTGCCGGGACCAGCAGGAGCTGTAATCCTACACTTAGATAGATTTTGATAGCTAAAGTACTAGTTTGATTGTGATTATTTGTTATGACTTTTGCCTGCCTCGACTATCCGCCTGAACTCTGACCTTGTACCTCGATATTTCTGATACTCTGTTGCCGAACCTCGGCTCGTTCCTAGACTCTGTTTCTGCCTCCTGATTTTGTACCCCGATATATCTGATACCCCGTTGCCGAACCCTGCCTGTACTTTGACTCCGCCTTTGCCTACTGTATTTGTACTTTATCTGTCCGTGTGTGTACGACCTGGCTTGTCCGACCTCGAGAACCGACCTCACGATTGGAGGCGGTTCCCAGTCCTGTTAGTGACACTTCTTCCTGAGTGTCACTCTCGGACTTTCCTTCCTACTGTCAGTCTGACTCCTCCCGTCTTGGAGAGCTCAGGTCTGCGGAAGGAATCCGTGCAGTTCTCCTTGCTGCACCCAGGCCTCGGCATTTTTGTGTTACTGTTACACCAAACACTACACTCTACTCAGGTGAACAGAGGTTAGCCAGTATATTGGATTATCGGTGATACTGCAGATCACATATAATCTGGTATACGTCTGTATTCCCCGTGACGCTGCAGGTCACCGGTAATCAGACCTCTCTGTGCTTCACCGATCGTTACAGAACGCCAGACCAAAATACCGATGGAACGCCCTGATCCTCTGACTGTGCTTGCCACTTCGGTGGATAGCATTCATCAGTCACTAGGCCAGCACAAAGCCTTAATTGATGCCTTAACAGGCTCTGTGAGAACCCTCCAGACATCAGTTGATTCAGTGCGATCCCCTCACAGTGAGGACATACGTATGCCTGTCCCTGATAAGTTTTCCGGCCACAAGTCTGACTTCCGGAATTTCAGGAGTAGAGTGTTGTCATATTTCGAGTTAAGACCCCGATCCTCGGGGACTGAGACCCAACGGGTCATTTTCATTAAAACTTTATTGACTGGAGATTCCCAGTCTTGGGCATACAACCTGCCCGCTACCGATACTGCCTTGACCTCAGTAGAGGAATTTTTTAAGGCCATGGCTATAATCTACGACGACCCTGATCTTGCGGCATCCTCAGAGCGGAAGATCAAACTCTTACGGCAAGGCAGAGGGTCAGTCGAGGATTATGCGGCAGAGTTCCGTAGGTGGTCAGTCACCTCGAGATTTGATAATTTTGCCCTCATGGACTATTTCTTGTCTGGGTTGTCGGAAGAGGTTTCCGATCTTATGTTGACCGTACCCGAGCCCAAGACAGTTGACGAGGCCATTTCATCAGCCATTCGCGTAGATCGCAGGCTACGCCATCAGAGGCAGGCTAGGAGTAGTCACCGGGTCAGGGTGACTTCGTACGCTGTACCAGCTGTAGCATCCCCAGTAACCGCAACTCCGTCTGTCTCGTCCTCTCCGGCCTTGCCTCCACCAGAGCCAATGCAAATTGGTCGATCAAAACTGACCCAGGTGGAGCGGAGGAGGAGAATGACGGAACAACTGTGCCTATACTGTGCAGAGGCAGGGCATAGGGTGCGAAATTGCCCCAACAGGGCGGGAAACGGGTCTGCCTAGGAGTAGTGGAGGGTGACACCCTAGGCACACAAACTTCACCCCTTAAAGAGAAAAAATTGCTTCTCCCTTGTACTGTCACATGGGATGATAGGTCTGTTGCCACTGAAGCTTTCATTGACTCCGGCTCAGCGGCTAACTTTATGAATTTTGAGTTTGCTCAGGAGTTGGGTCTACTACTCACTCCCGTGAGACCCCCCATTCAGGTTACGGCTGTTGACGATTCCCCTTTGCAGCGGAATTGTCCTCTGTCACAGACTCCGGTTGTGAAGCTCACCATAGGGGTATTACACGAGGAGCAGTTACAATTTTTTGTTTTACACATGTCCACCTCCACTATAATCCTAGGCATGCCTTGGTTGCAAGTCCACTCCCCGCAGATAGACTGGGCCACAGGACAGTTGACAGCCTGGTCACCTCATTGTTTCCAGCAGTGTTTGGGGAGACTAACATTGGGTTTAACTAAGGTACAGGTGGAGGGTATACCGGAGCAGTATTCGGATTATGCCGATGTGTTTTGTCCCAAGGCCGCGGATAAATTACCCCCGCATCGCCCATTTGACTGTCCCATTGACCTTCGTTCTGGTTGTATGCCTCCTCGAGGCCATTTATATAATTTATCTGGTCCCGAGAAACTTGCTATGCAGGAGTACATCCGTGAGAACTTAGCAAAGGGCTTTATTAGGCCATCCCGGTCACCCGCTGGGGCAGGCTTCTTTTTTGTTAAAAAGAAAGACGGGGGTTTACGGCCTTGCATTGATTATCGTGGCCTCAATAAAATCACGGTGAAGAATCGTTACCCGCTACCACTTATAGACGATTTATTCACACAAGTCACTGAGGCTAGGATATTTTCAAAATTGGATTTACGGGGGGCATACAACCTGGTGCGTATAAGGAGGGGCGATGAATGGAAGACGGCCTTCAATACCCCTGATGGGCACTACGAGTATAGGGTGATGCCTTTCGGCTTGTGCAATGCCCCGGCCGTCTTCCAGGAACTCATCAATGAGGTTTTTCGGGAGGTCTTGGGAAAGTTCGTCCTAGTCTATCTTGACGACATTCTCATTTTTTCTAACAACCTCCCGGAACACAGAACCCATGTCAGGATGGTGTTAGACAAACTGAGGCAGAATCGGTTATACGCCAAACTCGAGAAATGTATTTTTGAGGTCACGTCGGTGGCTTTTTTGGGGTATATAATCTCCACCTCAGGTCTGTCTATGGACCCTGCCAAGGTTTCCGCGGTCCTAGAATGGCCACAGCCGGTGGGGTTAAAATCATTGCAACGGTTCTTGGGGTTTGCAAATTATTATAGAAGGTTTATAAAGGGGTACTCCACAGTTGTCGCCCCTCTCACTAGCCTTACTAAAAAAGGGGCAGACACCACTCATTGGTCTCCCGAGGCCTTACAGGCTTTTTCTAAGTTAAAGGGGTTGTTCTGCTCAGCCCCCATACTCAGACATGTGGACACTTCCTTTCCGTTTATTGTTGAGGTAGACGCCTCGGAGATCGGGGTGGGGGCTGTGCTGTCCCAGCGTTCTGGTCTTCAGGGTAGACTACACCCGTGTGCCTATTTTTCTCGAAGGTTCTCTCCGGCAGAGAGAAACTACGACATAGGCAACAGGGAGCTCCTAGCCATCAAATTGGCCTTTGAAGAATGGCGTCATTGGCTAGAGGGAGCCGAGCACACGATCACGGTTTATACCGACCACAAAAACCTAGAATACATCGAGGGGGCTAAAAGGTTAAGCCCGAGACAGGCTCGGTGGTCGCTATTTTTTTCGAGATTTACATTTTTGATCACATACACGCCAGGTAGTAAGAATACCAAGGCGGACGCACTTTCTAGGTGTTTTGAGCCGGAGACAGCACAGCCCTCTGTTTCCGAGACCATTGTCCCACGAAGTATGGTGTTAGCCGCCACCGAGACTTGGGAGGACTGGAAAGAGACTTTGAGTCCTTTTCAGCAGGATATCCCAGAAGGGAAACCAGACGGGGTGTTATTTGTTCCGTTACCACTCCGTTTTCAGATCTTGGAGATGGTCCATTCCCATAAGAATGCGGGACATCCGGGAGCGTCTAGAACGCAAGATCTCGTGGCCAGATGTGTATGGTGGCCTTCGCTGGCCGCCGACTGTAAGGAGTTTGTCAGGGAATGTGCGGTGTGCGCAAAAAGCAAGCCCTCCCGCCTGGCACCTGTAGGTACTTTACAGCCTTTGCCCACCCCGAGTGAGCCATGGACCCATTTGTCCATGGACTTTGTGGGAGAGCTTCCGAGATCTGAGGGCATGTCAGTTATTTGGGTGGTGGTTGACCGTTTTAGTAAGATGGCCCACTTCGTGCCTCTGAAAGGACTCCCCTCGGCCCAGGAACTGGCCGATTTATTTATCATCCATGTTTTCAGACTGCATGGCATCCCAGAAAACATAGTATCCGATCGGGGAGTCCAGTTTGTTTCGAAGTTTTGGAAGGCATTTTGTCACCTAATGGGCATGAAATTGTCATTTTCCTCGGGGTACCACCCGCAGACAAACGGCCAGACGGAGAGGGTCAACCAATCCTTAGAGCAATTTTTGAGGTGCTATGTTGCCGAGACACAGAGCGATTGGGTTAAATATATTCCTTATGCAGAGTTTGCCCACAATAACTTGAAGAGCTCTTCCTCAGGTTTCTGTCCATTTCAGATTGTGACAGGTAAATTGCCTAAATTCTCTCCTTTGCCAGTTGCATCCACTCCGTTCCCAGCTTTGGAGGCCTGGCAAAGGTCATTTAGAGACAGGTGGTGGACCATTAAGAATAATCTCGTTAAAGCATTTCAGAGTCAGAAAGGTCAGGCTGATAAGAGACGCTCGGTAGAGTGGAGATTTCAACCAGGAGATTTGGTTTGGGTGTCATCTCGTCACCTGACCCTGAAACAACCCTCTGACAAACTTGGTCCCAGGTTCGTGGGTCCATTCCCAGTTACTAGGAAGATCAACGATGTCACGTATACCGTGGATCTTCCCGCCAGCATGCGTGGAGTGAGGTCTTTCCACGTATCACTTCTCAAACCCGCAGCCCAGGTGGGTCCCACTCCTCCTCCTCCGGTGTTAGTCAATGCCCAACCCGAGTATGAGGTGGAGAAGATCATAGACTCACGTACTGTACAGAACTCGGTACAGTATCTCGTACATTGGAAGGGGTACGGCATTGAGGAGAGGCAATGGGTACCTGGGAACCGCATGCATGCGGATGAGTTAGTAAGGGAATTTCACGCTTCACATCCAGAGAAGCCTAGAAGGAGCTGTCCGGAGTCCACTCCTCGGGGGGGGGGGTACTGTGAGGAATCGCGGAAGAGCCGCCGCCATGAGCCAGCGGCGGGCGGCTCTTTCCGCATCACACGGAGAGGCAGCCGCCTCTTCACATCATGAGGCGGCTGCCTCCATGCAGCAGGTGGGGCAACGCGGCGAAACCGCCGCGTTGGACGCGGCGGTTCGCGCACATGTCCCCGCAGCAGAGACACCGCTGAGCGGGGCTGCGGTGGCTGGGACCCGTAGTCCCACAGAGTTTAGAGTGACGCGCGTGCGCGCGCACTCAAGCAGGCCTTATGTCACCCGGGAGAGAGTCAGCTGATCAGGCAGGTCAGCTGACTCTTTACTCCGCTCCCCATTGGTCCAGCAATCTGGGAGGTGCAGGGGATGCTTAGGTGCATATATACTGCCGGCTGTTCACTCTTGCTTCGTCTGGCGTTGCGATCACACATGTGGGAGCACCCAGATCCGTAGTCAGATCCTCAAGTGTGCCGGGACCAGCAGGAGCTGTAATCCTACACTTAGATAGATTTTGATAGCTAAAGTACTAGTTTGATTGTGATTATTTGTTATGACTTTTGCCTGCCTCGACTATCCGCCTGAACTCTGACCTTGTACCTCGATATTTCTGATACTCTGTTGCCGAACCTCGGCTCGTTCCTAGACTCTGTTTCTGCCTCCTGATTTTGTACCCCGATATATCTGATACCCCGTTGCCGAACCCTGCCTGTACTTTGACTCCGCCTTTGCCTACTGTATTTGTACTTTATCTGTCCGTGTGTGTACGACCTGGCTTGTCCGACCTCGAGAACCGACCTCACGATTGGAGGCGGTTCCCAGTCCTGTTAGTGACACTTCTTCCTGAGTGTCACTCTCGGACTTTCCTTCCTACTGTCAGTCTGACTCCTCCCGTCTTGGAGAGCTCAGGTCTGCGGAAGGAATCCGTGCAGTTCTCCTTGCTGCACCCAGGCCTCGGCATTTTTGTGTTACTGTTACACCAAACACTACACTCTACTCAGGTGAACAGAGGTTAGCCAGTATATTGGATTATCGGTGATACTGCAGATCACATATAATCTGGTATACGTCTGTATTCCCCGTGACGCTGCAGGTCACCGGTAATCAGACCTCTCTGTGCTTCACCGATCGTTACAGATATATAGTAGGAGTGAATATATATTATATACAGGTAGTTCCCGACATACGAACGCCCGACATACAAACAACCCGCCGATCCCGTCACGCGACGTCAGGGACTCCCTTTTTTGCCTCCGTCCTACCCTGTTTTGCGTGCCGGGAGCCTGAAAAGAAAGCAGATGTAATCTACTCACCTCCACATTGGAGTCCATCGTCAGGTGACATTCCTCTCTGCTTACAGCTCACTCTAGCTTCCAGCGTCACCTACTACATGATGCGTGTGATTACGCGTCATGCAGGAGGAAATGATGGGCACTAGAGTGAGCTGTAAGCAGAGAGGAATGTCGCCCGGTTTTGGACTGCAGCATGGAGGTGTGTAGATTACATTACACTATGGGAGTACAGGATGGGGGAAGCAAGAGGCAGGGACATGATGCAGGCACGGGGGGGGGGGGGGGGGGGGCACGGAGGACACACAGAGACACAAAGCTGGCACAGCAGGCATGCAGAAGGCACAGGGGGACATGAAAGAGGAATTGGGGGCATAGTAATTTATAGGGAACACAGCAAGGCACAGGGGGGACCCAAGGTGATACAAATGGGGATAGAAAGAGGTAAATAGAGGGACACAGTGGAAGCAGAGAAGAACAATGGATGCAAAGGACGGTGTAGAGGAGGCATGGGGGGCACAGATGCAGGGCTGGATCTGTACTCTTTACCGCCCAAGGCCACTGTCAGCAGCCGCCCCCTTCAGTATAGGTAGCCAGTTGACTCCCCCATTATAGGTATCCAGATGACCCTTCCCTCTCTATAGGCAGCCAAATGACCCTCCCCCCTAAATCCAGTATAGGTAGCCACATAACCCTCCCTACCCCTCCAGTTTAGATAGCCTGATGACTCCTCTTCCCTTCAGTATCAGCAGCCTGATGGCCCTCTCCCCACCCTTCCCTCTAGTATAAGAATCTAGATGACCCTCTCCCCTTCTTTATAGATAGCCTGATGACCCCCCTCTCTTCAGTATAGGTAGCCAGGTAACCCTCCCCCCCAGTATAGCCTGCTGCCCACCCTCCCTTCATCCTGAGGTGCCCTGGGCCATGGCCTATGTGGCCTTTGCTTAAATCTGACCCTGCACAGATGGCACAGACAGGGACACTGGAGACAAAGGAGGGTGCATAGGAGGGCACAGAGGAGGAAACTGGAGGCAAAGGGGTAGAGGAGGTATAGGGGACAGAGATGGCACAGCATTCCAACTGAAGAATGGATTCAGGTTTAGAACTAATCCACAGTCCCTATCTCGTTCGTTAACATATAACGTTATATATATACACTGTTGAGGTGCTTATCTTGCATCGGTGATCAGGGCTCCCTCCAACATCTCACCAAACATTTTGTGTTCAAGGTCAGTATGAAGTTCTCCGAGCCAGAGGTCTTACCTGGATCAAATGTTAAGATGCTTCTCCAAGCCAATGGAGGCTCTACCTGTGCCCTGCGTGCCGTAGACAAGAGCGTGCTGATGATGAAACCGGAGGATGAGCTGACTGAGAGCAAGGTATGGTGTTAACAAGGAAGAACGGTCTGGCATGACTTCCAATAAAACCTATATATATATATATATATATATATATATATATATATATATATACCTACAATTCTTTTCAGACAGATACACACACGGATATACACACCAGGTCTGAAGATGCCCATACATTACTTGATTTTCCTGTACGAATGACCAGTTGATTCAATCTTTTTATCAGATCGAGGGAGAATCGATTGTTCCATTCTGCTCAATCAAGGAAAGACCAATGACCGTTTATAATGCGCGTTTCTCCTGGCGGACTCAAAGTGCCAGAGCTGCAGCCACTAGGGGTGTGCGCTCAGTAGGAAGTAGCAGTGATACGTAGTCTAGCCCAAGGATTCCTTACTGAATAGGTGCTGGCTTACCGAAATAGGAAGAGCCGAGAATCGAACCCAGGTCTCCTGTGTCACCCTTAACCGGTACACTCTCCAGCCACAATGAATGGAACTTGACTGATATCTTGTCAAACTGACTATTGTATTCACTCGGACAGGATGGAAGATATCCGTTAATTATAAAGGAATCAACTCCTCTTTAAAGTGCATCAGGGAAGATAACCCTTCCTGCAGTGGCCCCCTCCTAGGACTTGAGCATGTACAGTTCTGCTTTTCACAAAACTGCTCGCTCATCTCGAAGCTTTATAGCAGCAGGAAGATATTTAGCCTCGTGAGAGATTTATACCAACAGCCTCCCAATATGTGAATATTTGTGATTGTTAGTTTGCGTCTTAAAAACCTCCCTGGCATTCAATTTCCCCAGGATTTCTGTGCAAAAATTGATCTAATTAATTCTCGTAACCTTTTATTTTCTGTAACGTGCCAAAATGTGTCAAGCCAGGGTCTAGCATACAGTGCAGGAGAGTACTGACGTGTGCGCACGTCAATACCATTCTCAGCATGTTGTGTATTGACGTGTTTCTTTAACAGTTTCACAGCATCAGAACTTTGTTTCTCTTATACAAGCCTCATTTTTAGCTGCACAAAAGAAAACTGCCCGGGCAGTTTTCCCCTTATGCTGTGCAAAGCATGGGATTTCTGATGTTGTTGTTCTCGTTCTGCTGCTTTGGTGCAATTTTTTTTTTTTTTACATTTTGAATTTGACATTTGAAGCCTAGTGTGTGCAGCTGGGAGGGGTTATCAGGACAAAGGACAGTTGGAACTGCGTCTCATGCTCCGTCACCTCCTTTCAACCAAAAAGATGGCTGCCCCCATGACAAAGATGGCAGCCCCCATGAATCACAAACATTTGCCTGTTCTTTTAAAACAGGGTGGGTAAAAAATTATATTACCTCTCTATTCTAATTAACATAACTAATGTAACTAAACAACAGTATGTTTGTTTAGGCTGAAGTTCCCCTTTAAAGAGAATCTGTACTCTGAAATTCTTACAATAAAAAGCATACCATTCTATTCATTATGTGCTCCTGGTCCCCTCTGTGCTGTTTCTGCCATTCTCTGCTGCAAACCTGGCTTGTAATTGCCAGTTTTAGGCAGTGTTTACAAACAAACTAACCAGCTTCTAATAGGCTCAGCTAAGCAGAGTGTGTTAGTCACACAGAGCCTGCAGGGGGTGTGTACAGCTTCTAGCTAATCACAAGCAGCCCTGCACATTCCAGTCTGACTGCCTCAGCCTGACTGTGCCGACTATAGAGAGAAGATTAGATCATATAACAGAGATAACACAGCTACTGTGCAATTAGGAAAAGCTGCAGTAAGCCAGACCACATTAGAAAAGGCATAGGAACTTATAGCATAGAAGAAATAAAGATAAACAATTTGTTACAGAGTCTCTTTAAGCAAAACATTTGTGAAAAAGTATCGGACTAAAGTCTGTAGAGTTGTTTTACCTGCCTTCTTGTTTCTCTCATAACATTATAGTTCCAGAACATGGTCAAGCCCGAACGAACGCACATATGGGCTGATTCACTGGATTACAAGTACTGCGAGGGGAAAAAAACACGAGAGGTGAACGGTTTGGACTTCTCCAATTCTGACCCTTGGTTTGACCCCTGGTGGGTGCGCTCATACCCAGAAAAGAAGAAGGATTTTCAGAATGTCATTCAGGTGAGTCAAGATCTTATGCTTTATGTATCTTTTTATAGTTGAAGCAGAACACCTGTGAATATAGTATACAGGTGAAACTCGAAAACATTAGAACATCGTGCCAAAGTTCATTTATTTCAATAATTCAACTTAAAAGGTGAAACTAATATATGAAATAGGAAGCCTTGGCGGGTGTTTTGGATGAATTAGCTGATTAGAGTCTGACACTTTGAGCCTAGAATATTGAACCTCTTCACAATAGTCTAATGGTCTGAAATTTTGATTTTGGGGTTCTCATAAGCCTTAAGCCCTAATCATCAATTTATAGCAAAGGCTTAAAATATCTCGCTTTGCATGTAATGAGTATTTCATCTATTAGTTTGTTTCACCTTTTAAATTGAATTACTAAATTAAATGGACTTTTGCTCAAAAAGTTTTAGAGTTTAACTGGTATATTTGTCTAAATCAAAGGGTACGTTCTGAACTTAACACTTTTGAGAACGCAGCACTGCTTGCATATTTTCTGATTTTCAAACCTAATGCTACTCCACCAAATAAAATCATAGTCAGCCAGGGTGATTCTGGCCAAGCAGGTGGTTTTGTTGCATGGCGCTCAGCGCCAAATCTAAGCACCCCATAGCAGTAATGTTATACTGAGCGAGACAGGTAAGGGGATATGAGGCTCTGGCGAACACTGGACCCCAAATTACAACTTCCTCCGAGGTGCGACGACTCTGAGGGGGAATAGTATTTTTTACGCCGGGCATTTGAGCGGCAACAGGGTAACCTGTTATTTGCCTGGCTCATTGGCGGCATACACATACATCGCCAATTGTGGCAGATCATGTCATAAATGGTTATTCATTATAGTCCTTGCTCCATCCACTTTGCAGTATGGTGAAGGAGTAGCCACTATGATTGAAAGATCTGCTTACCGTCAGGGCCGGATTTGTACTTTTTACCGCCCAAGGCACACTATCACCAGCTGCCCCTGGACTGACAGCATCCTAACTCGGATTACGTTATAAGCTTATGTAAGGACAGGTAGTGATATAATGGCAGGGATTAGATTGTAAGCTCCTTGGCGAGTCGCACATTCAGTGAGTGACAGGCAGCTCGTAGATCACTGAATGTGCCCTTGATCCCCCAAGCTACAGATTTGGATGTTGGTAGCCACCCACCCAGTGCAAACACTGTGCAGTAGGATGATAATATTCAGCAGGCTAACTGCTACTGCCACCCTGCTGCCCACAGCCTGCCCATTGCTTTCCTGGTGCATTAGGACATGGCCTTTGTGGCCTTGCCTGAAATCCGGCTATGTTTACCGTGTCATCTTGCTCGCATGGTAAGAAGACTTGTGGCTGGGAAAGGAGAATTTGCTAGCCACTTCCAGAAAGCCATCAGCCTTTAATACCCAGCAGAACTGTTAAGTTCTTCGCCATTGCACAACTCACAGTTACACGACCGGTATGAGCAGATGTTTTATTTCAATGGTAGGTAAATATACTTTTTCCAGAGACACTAAAGTCTAAAAAAAAACATCTTTTTATTTAAAAAATGTGTTTAATATGCTAGTCCTACCTAAACCGCCGCATTACCACCGCTGTAATCTATCTAAATCCCCCCTAATCTGCCCTCCCTCTCCCCCGCAAAGTCCACTACTTTTTTGGTCGTGGATTTTGCTGCTATAGGAGGCAAGCCAGTCTATCAGCGGCGGATCTCCGCCTCTCCCCCGCCCCTCTCAGTAAAGGAAGAGTGAGAGGGGCGGGGGCGGAGGCGGCGATCTGGGCTGACAGACGCGCTGAGAGGCAGAGCTGCGGCTCATAGCTCTGCCTCTCACGGAAGCGCTGCCCGGATTGCCCCCCGGGGAGTTAGGGGGAATTTAGATAGATTACAGCGGTGGGAATGCAACGGTTTAGGTAGGGCAAACATGTTAAAAACATTTTTTAAATAAAAAGATGTTTTTCTTGAGACTTCAGAGTCTCTTTAAGCCCACAGGGTTGTTTGTTTTCATCTGAGCAACTTTCACCTCCCATTTATTTGCCAATAACTTTATCACTACTCCTCACAATGAATTGATGTATATCTTGTTTTTTTCCGCCACCAATTAGGCTTTCTTTGGGTGATACATTTTGCAAAGAATTAATTTATTCTAAATCCATTTTAACAGGAATATTAAGAAAGAAATGGAAAAAATCATTATTTCTCAGTTTTTGGCCATTATAGTTTGAAATTAATACATGCTACCGTAATTAAAACCCATGTATTTTATATGCCCATTTGTCCTGCTTATTACACCATTTAAATTCTGTCCCTATCACAATGTATGGCGCCGATATTTTATTTGGAAATGAAGGTTCATTTTTTCAATTTGCGTCCATCACTATTTACAAGCCCATAATTAAAACAATTATATTAATATACTCCTTTGACATGCATATTTAAAAAGTTCAGACCCTTGGGTAATTGTTTTTTTTATTGTAAATTTTTTTTTTTTTTTTTATTAAAACTTTTATTTGGGTAATTCTTGGTGTGGGAGGTAAACAGCTAATTTTAAATGTAAAAAAAAAAAGGTATTTATTTAATAAAAAAATGTGGGTGTAGTTTTACACAGTCAAAGCCCTGGAAGCGTACGATCACGCTTTCAGGAACATGAATGAAGACGGGAAACTTTTTTTTTTAACTCAGATAAACTGCAGCCTCTGACAAGAGGCTGTCAGTTTTTCTGCGGGGGGCTTTGATCAATGAATAGGAGCTATAATCCCATTCATTGATCACTGGGCAAACGGCCGGTGGCAGGAGCGCACGTGGCTGGTGGGAGTGCGCGCATCCTATCTGGGTGAGAATGTTCGTCCAGATAGACTTAAGTGGTTAAATAAGAGCTGGTGCACAAGGATTCATTATTGGCGTTTAACGTAATGTTTTAGACGGGACATTTTTCAGGATCTACCACAGTCCCATTCAAGTGAATGGGAGCGTTCAGGACAAGCTTTTGCAGGCTTTCATGAAAGCCTGGTGGTAGATCCCGGCGTTGTCTTGTCTTGAAAACAACATGTTGCTTTCAGAGGCAGTAAATGCTGGGAAACCAGTGTAGGGAACAGAACTGCTAGCCTTGAAGGCTTCCTAAATGCTATCAATAGATGTAGATGCCAGCATGTAAACGCCAGCATTTAAACGCAGCTCCGAGCATAAGCTCGGCAGACGTCCGTCTGAAGCAGCCTTAACACACCAAACTTGATTTAAATCAACAGGTCAACAAAAAAAAGCCATTTTTTAGTAATTATTTGAATAAATATGTTTGGCAAATCACATGTATGTATGACTAGCTGTTGAAACTTTGCTGTGCGTGTGCTGTGTGTTCTGTTATGTGTGTGCTTGCAGTGCATTTTTTTCTTTGCAAATATACAAGCATTCAAATTAAATGCTGAGGGTAGGGGGTGCAAATTCAAATGCGGACGAGGCAAAACTCAGACCTATGGAGACACATTGGAGTTTTGTAGTGTGAGCGAGCCACAAAAACACTTCAATGTTCCTCTGAAAGCAGGGAAGGATTACGATGAAATGAAGCCCTAGGAAAGATAGCAGTTTTTGCCACGCACTGATGGTCACTTGACTTCTTCGATAAGATTTGATAGGGCTGCCATCCACCAGGCCTCTAGCTAGGTTTGTCTTGTGGAGTAAAAAAGCAACGTGCACACTTGTCTCTAAAGGTAACCAAGATTAAAAGTCTCACAGTTCCACCAAGGATATGCTCCAAGGATATGCTCCACGGATCCAGCCGTTACAGCAAAAACTGTTCTTTTGGTCTCTTGTCCTTGGACAATCACATCCACGTGCAAAGATACAGGGGAGAAAAATATATAGTGTGATACTGCTAACAAAGATCAACTCCTGCCACAGAAACCATCACCAAGATGTTTAAACTGTGAAAAATATAAGTAGCCTAATCAGCACCAGTGCCAGGACACCCCCCTAAGTGCCCGCACTCACCGCGCTGACCTCCTAACTCTCTGGAGATGGGATTGACAGTGGAGGGGGTAAGGATGTTTCACTGCGGAGCGCTGATGCACGTGACTGGAGTGAACTAGGAAGTAACGCCGGCGTGAGAGGGAGCGAGAAACAATCTTATGCCAGAGCAGCTGAGTGGTGTCCGGGACCCTTACTGCCTGTTATGCGCTTATACCCTGCGAGGCTTGTGAGTGCAATTTGTTTTTAAACCTTTTATTAAATTTTACGGAATTACGCTATGTGTGGCTTCTCACTTTGCAGCCTGAAAACTGTTTCTTCTATGAAGCAGTGAAACATCCTTACCCCCTCCACTGTCAATCCCATCTCCAGAGAGTTAGGAGGTCAGCGCGGTGAGTGCGGGCACTTAGGGGGGTGTCCTGGCACTGGTGCTGATTAGGCTACTTATATTTTTCACAGTTTAAACATCTTGGTGATGGTTTCTGCGGCAGGAGTTGATCTTTGTTAGCAGTATCACACTATATATTTTTCTCCCCTGTATCTTTGCATGTGGATGTGATTGTCCAAGGACAAGAGACCAAAAGAACAGTTTTTGCTGCAACGGCTGGATCCGTGGAGCATATCCTTGGAGCATATCCTTGGTGGAACTGTGAGACTTTTAATCTTGGTTACCTTTAGAGACAAGTGTGCACGTTGCTTTTTTACTGTATTCTGTTTATGTCTGCACCTGACATTTGCTGAACGCGAACCACGTAGTGCCATTTTCCTAAAGCACATATATATATATATGTATGTATGTATGTATGTATGTATGTATGTATGTATGTATGTATGTATGTATGTATGTATATATGTATATATATATATGTATATATATATATATATATATGTATATATATATATATATATATGTATATATATATATGTATATATATATATGTATATATATATATATATATATATATATATATATATATATATATATATATATATGTGTGTTTGTCTTGTGGACAGTGATGATCCTAATCAGCAAAATTACGATTTCGCAAAATTTTGCGTACAGTTTCGCAATTACGCCTATATGTAATTACGATTTGCAAATTAAATTGATTTTGTAGTCATTCGTAATTTCACATAAAAATTTGCGTAATTTTAGCGAAATTACACGTAATTGTGTGCCGACTTTGGAGGTTAATAGCAAAGCCCCCATACATGCTATTGACACCAAAATTGCTACCTATGTTAACCACCCTGGCGTTCTATTAAGATCGCCAGGGTGGCTGCGCAGCAGTATTTATTTATTTTTAAATCATGTAGCTAGCCTAGCGCCAGCTACATGATTCCCCCTCCCGGCGGTGTCTTACTCACCTTTTCGATCGCTTCCGGCGCATTAGCCCATCCGGAAATACCGTTCTGAACGGGATTTCTTGGAGGGCTTCCCCCGTTGTCATGGCGATGATCGTGATCAGTGGTGCTCAGCAGAGCTCGAATATTCGAGTAGCTCGAATATTCGAGCTCTTTTTCAGCTATTCGAGCTCGGTATTCGAGCTCCGAATAGCTGCAGCTATTCGAATGGGCTATCCGCGTACACTCGAATAGCCCATTCACTATTCGAGCTATTCGAGCAAACGGCGCTATTCGAGCTCGGTACCGAGCTCGAATAGCGTCATAGCCCAGATTGATGTCCTTAGAGCCAATCAGAGGGCTCCCAGGCCCTCTGACGGCAGCCAATCACAGAGGGGGACCCTGGCCAGCCCCTACCCTATAAATAGCGGCCGCCATGTTACGTTTCTCCGTCCTTGCCTGAGACTTGCATAGAGAGAGAGTTGCTCCTTTGTGCTTTGGCTTAGCAAGAGCTTTATTGTGGTCATTTACCTAGCGTTTTTGCTCACATACACCTCCTATACACACCTATATTGTTGTTAGTTAGTTAGACATTGTATTTTAGTTAGTAGCTTTTGTGTTACATAGAGACAGGCCAGCTGCTGCAGGCTTACAGCTTTAGGCCTCAGGGCCTGCCTGTGTGGGCAGCTGTCCTCCTGTCCTCTGTTTATTTCTCTCATCTATACCAGTATTTCTGCTGTCCTTTACTACTGATTGTATTAGTATTGTAGTTATATACTGTAACTGTACTAGGACACTCACTGTCACTGTTCATAGGCTACTAGCTGCTCCTGCGTGTGTGCACTCACTGTCTGTGTACACACTACACACACTCTATTTCCAAGTTCTGATAACTGATTGATTATTGTAATTGAATATTGTAATTAGTTAGTTGTACTCACTGTTACTACTTACTGTACTAGGAGTCTCGGACACTCAGTCACTGTTCATAGGCTACTAGCTCCTGCGTGTGTGCACTCACTGTCTGTGTACACACTACACACACTCTATTTCCTTCTGATAACTGATTGATTATTGTAATTAGTTAGTTGTACTTACTGTTACTACTTACTGTACTAGGAGTCTAGGACACTCAGTCACTGTTCATAGGCTACTAGCTCCTGCGTGTGTGCACTCACTGTCTGTGTACACACTACACACACTCTATTTCCTTCTGATAACTGATTGATTATTGTAATTAGTTAGTTGTACTTACTGACTGTTACTGCTTACTTACTTACTGTACTAGGGACACTCACTCAGTCACTGTTCATAGGCTAGCTCCTGCGCGTGTTTGCGCGTGCGTGCACTCACTGTCTGTAGTGTACACACACTAAATTTACTTGTGATTACTACTGATTATTGTAAGTTGTAACTGCTAGTTGTACTTCCTGACTGTTACTACTTACTTACTGTACTAGGGACACTCACTCAGTCACCTCACCCACCAACCCACTCCATTAAAGTACCCCACTTTTCACCCGCCCTTTTAAAAAACTTTTGTCTATACGCCCAAAACATCGAAGATGTCTGGAAGTGGCAGCCAGCGCGGTTTGGGCAAGGGGAAGGGCAGCAAGGGAATCAGGAGGAGAGGGAGCAGCATTGTGGCAAGCCGCGGGCGCGGGCGCGCCACCATGCACAGTTCCGCAGCAGCAGCAGCAGCGTCAGTGGCTAACATTCCTCCCATAGCCACTGGCCGTGGACGCCTTGGGCGCCGCCCAGCAGGAGCATCTGCAACTCACGCTGCAGAGACACAGCAGCAGCAGCGTGTAGCACCTGCTCCGATTTTCCTCCAGCCGGGTCGGAAACGTCCCATTGAGGAAAAGCATGCAGACACTGTGGTGCAACTCATGACGGAGGATGAGCAGCCCGCCATCAGCTCTGCATCTGAGGCCTCCACCCTCACCACCACCACCACCACCCCTGTTCGCAGCAGCCGCCCAGCAGGGTCTGGGGAGGAGGCCAGTTCACCGTCACTCGCCGACCTGTCATTCAGCAGTCTTTTGACCCCAGGCATCATGAGTAAATTGTCTGCTGTTGTTGGCGATCTTGAGGAGGAGATGCTGATGGGCACTTTGGGGGATGAGGGATTGGACAGCAAGACTGTGGCGACAGTCAAGCAGCCCATCCATGCATCAGGAGAGGAGTTTGGGGGGTCCTCATCCCAGCAGGACATGTTTCAGGAGGGGGAGGATGTTGATGACCCGGTGACAGACAGAGACTGGGTGCCACCACCTCCAGGGGATGTCGTCCTCAGCAGCTCTGAGGAGGAGGAGGAGGATGCTCTTGTGGGCCTTGCAAGGAGGCGCATCATTGCAAGCATTGGCAGCAGCAGTAGGCAGGTCCCACAGCCTGCTGGTGTCTCAGGCTCAGCAGCAGCAGCAGCAGCATCTGCCAGTACCACCACCAGCCGCACCCAAGCCCCCCAAGCCCCCCCCCCAAACCACCACAGGGAGACAGGCAGCAGCGCTTCCATGCCGTAGGGGGATGTTTCTGTCACCAATCTGGCGCTTTTTCACCATGCCCACAGTGTACAGCAAGTACGCCACTTGCAACCACTGTCAGCGGAAGTTGAGCAGAGGTGCAGACCCCTTAAAGTTCAGCACCAGCTCGCTCATCAACCACCTTGCGGCTAAACATTTCCACCAGCATGAGAAGTTCCAGAGGCTGAAGGCATCTGGTGCTGGCAGTGGCACCACACCCATCACTGCACAGCCTTCAGCAGCAGCAGCAGCAACAGCAGCCACCCGCCCTCCTGCTCCTCCAGCAGCACCAGCAGGAGTGCGGAAACGCACTGCTCCTCCCCCCTCTGCAACTCCTGCCGCCGACACTGAGGCCTGTTCTGGCAGCCAGTCCTCAGTGGCCTCCTCCGCTGTGTCTGCTGATTCCCGTGCCAGCAAAAGGCCACGCCAGAGCCTTTTGAGCGAGTCCTTCCAGGGGGTGGTTAGGGCTCTGCCTCCCAGCAGCCGTCGCGTGCGGCAGCTGAACGGCTTGCTGGCACGGGCCATGTGCTCCCAACTCCTGCCGTACACGCTCGTGCAGGAGGGGAGCGACATTCGTGCGCTGCTTGCTTGCGCAGCCCCAGACTGGCAGCTCCCCAGCAGACACTTTTTCTCCCGCAAGGCCATTCCTGCACTGCACCGCTTTGTGATGGCCAATGTGGAGCGAGGGCTGGAGCACGCGGTTGGTGAAAGGGTCCACGTCACCATGGACTCCTGGAGCAGCCGCTTCGGGACAGGCCGCTACCTGTCCTTCACTGTCCACTGGGTCAGCTTGGTGGAAGGGGGTGAGGATGGGAGAGCAGCAGCGGGCACAGCAGCAGCAGCAACACAGTGGGTGGTGCCACCCCGCAGGGTCAGGGGAACTGCAGCAGGTTCCTCCGATCCTCTGCCATCCTCCGGCACACCTGGCCAAACCCCCCGCCTCAGCAGCAGCGTGAAGGCCCGCCACTGCCAAGCGCTGCTGCACTTGGTCAGCCTTGGGAAGACCAAGCTGACGGCAACCCATGTGTTGGCCAAACTCCAGGAGCAGGAGAGGATTTGGCTGACCCCCAGAGGCCTCAGAGTCGGAGAGGTGGTGGCCGACAATGGGGCCAATCTGGTTGCCACAATAGACAGGGGAAACCTGACCCACATCCCCTGTCTTGCCCACGTGCTGAACCTGGTGGTGCAGAAGTTCTTGCGCACCTACCAGGGGATGGGCGAACTGCTGGAAACGGCAAGGAACGTTGTGCGTCACTTCCGGCGCTCGGCTGCAGCCTGTGCGAGCCTGGAAGACGTGCAAAAGGAGCTGGATCTGCCACGCCATCGGCTGATCCTTGACGTTCCGACTCGCTGGAACTCCACCCTGGCGATGTTGGAGCGTCTGGTTGAACAGAAGCGCGCTGTCAAACAGTACCTTGCCCTGGCCACTGTTTCCGCCGCTCAGAGAAGGGACAAGACCAGCAACATCCCGTCCATCGTCCCCGATGATGACTGGAGGCACATGCAGCAGGTGTGCTTAGTGCTGGCTCCCTTTCTGCAGGCCACTAACATGGTGAGCAGGGACCATGCTATGGTCTGCGAGTGGGTGCCCCTGGTTTGTCTGCTGAACAGGGCCCTCGATGCTTTGCTGGAACAGGGAGCGGCAGCCTTGGACCAGCAGGAGCGGCAAGCAGCTGCACAGTCCACCTCTGAGGGGGAGGAGGAGGAGGACTTGGTGGAGGTCCCTGACCTTGCTGCTGATGAGGGGGATCAGCACAGTGCAGCTGAGTTGGTGCGGGGGTGGAGAGAGGATGAGGCTGACGAGGCAGAGGAGGAGGATGAGGACAGCAGCACTGCCGTCGATGTGCCAGCAGACGTGGCCCGCCTCTTCCCAATGGCAGCGCACATGCTGACGTGCCTGCGCAGAGACCCCAGGGTGATCCAGATGAAGCAGAGGGAGGACATCTGGATCAGCATGATGTTGGACCCACGCCTCAAGGGGAAGTTGAGCCAGTTCCTGCCGCCTGCAGGAGGAGACCCAGCGCAACAAATAAGGAGCTTGCAGCAGGCCCTTGTTGAGCGCTTGGAGGAAGCCTTCCCCCAGCCTTCCACCCCCACTGTCCAGCAGCCAGCACAGAGGCAGCAGCAGGTGCCTGCATCCAGCAGCAAGCGCCCCACAGACCTGCTGTCTCTCAGCCACGAGCTCTACAGGACTGTAGAGGCTCCGGCAGCAGTGACTAGAGAGGAGGTGCATGAAGCAGCATCCTCCACCGGTCACAGCCAGCGCCTGACCCGCATGGTGGCTGACTACATGGGGTCCTACAGCGGGCTTGACAGCGATGCCCCTGTTGATCCCATGGAGTATTGGGTCAAGCGCCTGGAGATCTGGAGCGAGCTGGCGCAGTACGCCCTGGAAGTGCTGTCCTGCCCCCCTTCCAGCGTGCTGTCCGAGCGCTGCTTCAGTGCAGCTGGTGGTGTGGTCACCGAGAAACGCTCACGTCTGTCTCACAAGTCTGTGGACAGACTGACGTTTCTCAAGATGAACCAGGCGTGGGTGGAAGGCGAGTTCCTGGCCCCTGTTGTCGGCGAGAGGGGGACATGAACTGGCTAAGAACCATCGTTAATGTGCCTTACCACCCTTTACCACCTCCTGGCTCCTGCTCACTAAGCCAGCCTGGTTCACTTTGACTATTACGTCGCCTGCAGCCACACATTTTACACCTACAGTGGGCTGCTGTGTACTGCCCTTCTGCTGTCTGTCTGTGTTTCCCACTGCCAGGGTACACAGATTTACCTTCTGCTGCCACTCTGCCACCAGCTATTACGTCAAACAATAGCTATATATCTGTGTAATTGGTTGTAAAACCAAAACTACAAAACCATAAAAAAAAAAAAAAGGTTTAATTTTTCTGAGGTGCCCGGGTTGAAAACTGTGTTGTCCCAGTTGTGTATTGGACACGATGTGGGCTGCACGACCGCTGTCTGGGACCTCCTGCCTGCTGTGTTTATTTACAGCCCTGGTATCACCGCTAGGTACCAGGGCTATTATGTCACGCTGCCTGCCTGCTGCCACACTCACACTACTCCTCCATTCCTCCTGCTGATGCTGCTGTCTGTCTGTGTTTCCCAACGCCAGGGTACACAGATTTACCTTCTGCTGCCACTCTGCCACCAGCTATTACGTCAAACAATAGCTGCTCACATTACTCCTCCATTCCTCCTGCTGCTGCTGCTGCTGTCTGTCTGTCTGTGTTTCCCAACGCCAGGGTACACAGATTTACCTTCTGCTGCCACTCTGCCACCAGCTATTACGTCAAAAAATAGCTATATCTGTGTAATTGGTTGTAAAACCAAAACTACAAAACCATAAAAAAAAAAAAAAAAAAGGTTTAATTTTTCTGAGGTGCCCGGGTTGAAAACTGTGTTGTCCCAGTTGTGTATTGGACACAATGTGGGCTGCACGACCGCTGTCTGGGACCTCCTGCCTGCTGTGTTTATTTACAGCCCTGGTATCACCGCTAGGTACCAGGGCTATTATGTCACGCTGCCTGCCTCATTGACTGCCTGCTGCCACACACTCATCCTCCTCCTCCTGCTGCTGAATTTACCTCCTGCTGTCTGTGTGTTTCCACTGCCAGGGAGCACATACAATGGCGCTTCCAACATGCGTGCGCCACCAGCTATTTGTTACGCTCAAAAATAGCTGCATTTCTTTAAAAAAAAAAATTTGAAAAGAGAAATAAGTGAAGAAGAAGACGATATAGAAGAAGATGAAGAAGATGAAGAAGAAGAAGATGAAGATGATGAAGAAGAAGAAGATGAAGAAGAAGAAGATGAAGATGATGAAGAAGAAGAAGATGAAGAAGAAGATGAAGATGATGAAGAAGAAGAAGATGAAGAAGATGAAGATGAAGAAGAAGAAGAAGATGAAGAAGAAGAAGAAGATGAAGAAGATGAAGATGATGAAGAAGAAGAAGATGAAGAAGATGAAGATGAAGATGATGAAGAAGAAGAAGATGAAGAAGAAGAAGATGAAGATGAAGAAGATGAAGAAGATGAAGAAGATGAAGATGATGAAGAAGAAGAAGATGAAGAAGAAGAAGATGAAGATGAAGAAGATGAAGAAGATGAAGAAGAAGAAGATGAAGATGAAGAAGATGAAGAAGATGAAGAAGATGAAGAAGAAGATGATGAAGAAGATGAAGATGAAGAAGATGAAGAAGATGAAGAAGAAGATGATGAAGAAGAAGAAGATGATGAAGAAGATGAAGATGAAGAAGATGAAGAAGATGAAGAAGAAGATGAAGATGATGAAGAAGATGAAGATGAAGAAGATGAAGAAGATGAAGAAGATGAAGAAGAAGAAGAAGAAGAAGATGATGAAGAAGATGAAGATGAAGAAGATGAAGAAGATGAAGAAGAAGATGAAGATGATGAAGAAGAAGAAGATGAAGAAGAAGATGAAGAAGAAGAAGAAGATGAAGAAGTTGAAGATGAAGTAGATGAAGAAGAAGAAGAAGATGAAGAAGAAGATGAAGAAGAAGATGAAGAAGATGAAGAAGAAGATGAAGAAGAAGATGAAGAAGATGAAGAAAAAGAAGATGAAGAAGATGAAGAAGAAGAAGAAGAAGACAATATAAAAGAAGAAGATATAGAAGAAGATATAGAAGAAGAAGATATAGAAGAAGAAGATAAAGAAGAAGAAGTAGAAGTATATACAGTACTGAACAAATTTCTGGACACAACTTCTCTTTTCAACTTTTTTTTTTTAAAGGAACATCCCCACATAATCACTTGCTGTTGTTACTTGGAAAAAAAGAGGTTTCTTGCATCATTCACCCTCAAAACAAGTGTTGGAAGCTATTTAAGGCCATTTCGAATAGTCAGCTCGAATAATGAGCTCGAATACCGACTCGAATAGTGAGCTCGAATTCCAAGGTCGAATCGAATAGTAAAAATTATTCGACTCGAATATTCGACTGATCTCGAATAATTTACTATTCGAATTCGACCTAACTCGAATTTTGAAAAGGGGTATTTGAGCACCACTAATCGTGATGACGTCGACAATGTCGTGACGTCATCGGGAGTCCCGATCCACCCCTCAGAGCTGCCTGGCACTGACTGGCCAGGCTGCGCAGGGGTCTTGGGAGGGGGGGGCCTTACGCGGCGGGTAGCAGCGCATCGGTGGTGAGCGCCGGCGATCGTCCCCCACACGCAGCTAGCAAAGTGCTAGCTGCGTGTTTTAAAAAAAATTTGTTAAAACCGGCCCAGCAGGGCCTGAGCGGCGCCCTCCAGCGGTCATGGACGAGCTGAGCTCATCCATACCGCCAAGGAGGTTAAAGGTAATAGTGGGTACTAGGGGAAAAAAGATTTTTCCAAGTGGACCATGTCGTTTTTGAGAATATCAGTTTAAAAAATGCAAAGAAAAAATGTTTTTAAACTTGGAAAAATTACAGTTTAAAATACATTTTTCTTTGCATTTTTAAAATCGATTTTCTCAAAAACTACAATGTCTTTTTGAAATTTTTTTTTTTACTTGTCCCCACTATTCTCCTTAACCTGTGTACCAATTTTGGTAGCAATAGCTTGTATGAGGGCTTTGCTATTAACTGCCAAAGTCGGCACAAAATTTCATGAAATTGTGCCAACATTACGTGAAAAATTATGCGAAATTATGAAACACTACTATTACATACGAAATCAATTACGATTTTCCCTGAAATTTCGCATTACGATTACAATGCAAAAATGCGAATTTCGATGCAAAATTTCGGCCCATCGCTGCTTGTGGATGATCCAGCTCTGTCTGAAAGAAAATATTGCTGTAAGTGTGAGGGTCACAAGGGACCGTCCCAGAAAAGATGAGCTCGCTACACAAAGCCAATAGGCCCTCATTCACTATAAGATGGTTTTTAAGAGACTACATTTCCAAGAAAGGTTGAACAAACTGATTAGTGACCTGAATAATGTATAAATACATAAGAGGGCAATACAGAAACTTGGCTGGTGAGCTTATCATCCCTAGGTTTGTACAAAGGTGGACAAGGAGATGTCCTCTTCGTATGGAGGAAAAAGTTTTTGCCATCTATTTTACAGTTAAGGTAGCCATATATTTCTCAACTTTTTTATTTTTTATTTTTTTTATTTCTTTTCCTGTCAATATTCAGCATAGTGTCTAGTGATGGGCCGAATATCAAATTTTGGGTTTGTGAATTTCAATTGAGAATCTCCGCAAAAAATTTGCGAATCTGCGAATCTCTATAGACTTCAATGGGCAGGAGAATTTTTAAACCTACAAAGACTGTTTGTGGCCACAGAAGTGATGAAAAAGTTGTTTCAAGGGGCCTAACATCTGGACAGGGGCATGCCAGAGGGGGATCCATGGCAAATGTCCCACCAAAAATTATGGAGTTGACGCAGAGTCGCGTTTTGATCAACTAGTTTAATCATACTAGATGCCAGTAGTGGAGTGAAGGATTATTGGGTTATGGTCGGTGCATTACTAGGACCAGCAGACCTGTCTCCTACAGCACTAAGATTTTACACAGGGACCAATGGATACTAGATGCCAGTAATGGTGTGAAGGTAGCTTATGGTCAGTGCACTGCTAGGACCAGCAGACCTGTCTCCAACAGCTAACTTGTGCACTGGCCACAAAAGAGCAATACAATGGCAAGAAAAACAATGAATCAGCCCTAAAAAGGGATTAGCTGTTCAGGACAATGTGGTAGCAAGAATCTGCACTGAGGACACAGAACAGAGACCTAGCTAACGCTTTGCCTATGTGCAGTAGCTCTCTCCCTGCTCTCACTAACACTGCAGCCACATAATGAATCCGATATGGCTGCCTGGCGTTTTTACAGGAGGGTGGTGGGTCCAGGAGGGGGGTGCTATCTGATTGGCTGCCATGTGTCTGCTGACTGTAAGGTAAGGGGTCAAAGTTTAGCTCCATGATGATGTATAGGGGGCAAATCGAATCCACCATGTATTCACCTGAGGTGGCGAATGCGAATACGCGCTCTTCGCTGGGAATTATTCACCTGGTGAATACTTTGGCCCATCTCTATTCCCGTCGAATCTGCTAAAAACCGATGCAGCAAGTAGCCCGATTCAATCCCTCCGGATTAAAGATATTGATTGATCCGGGCAGCAGATTGACATCCCAATCAGGGATGAGCAACAGAGGAATTCCGAATAGGTTTTATTCTGAATTCATCCAGGTAAGTAGCACACCTAGAGGGAGGGTTAAACTTACCCAGGAGCCTTCTGCTTTAATCCGTCCCACGCTGCGATCCAATTCCCGATCATGTGACTACCCCACTTCCTCCTTTCGGGTTGAAGGAGGAAGTGCGGTAGTCACGTGACCGAGAATTGGTATGCGCCATCGGACAGATTAAAGCAGAATGCTCCTGGGTAAGTTTAACCCTCCAGCGCCTTACCCCCCCCTTCCCCCCTCAGGTGTGCTAATTACCTGGATGAATTCCGAATTAAACCTATTTGGAATTCATCGTTTGCTCATCCCTGATCTCTAAGTGTTGTACTGGATTGTCCAGTGTAATGCTGCGGTTTGATAGATTTGTTTTAATATTTCATACTGAAATCTATTCAAAAAAACCTGTTCTTAAAGGGGTCAAGCTGCAGGAGACCTGGTATGGTTAAGCATGCCACAGCGTGCCCCTTAATCAGGATGTCGCTCCAGGAGAGGAGCTGGAGTATCTCTCCTTTAAAATGTGTCATTGAGTTTCTGTCTTTTCACATGTCTATGCGCCTCATGGTTCACTGCAGCTCTTGCCTACCCTCCCCCCCGCCTCTCCGGATCCAGGTGGTGGTGGCTGGGTGGGGAGGAGGGGTTCATCTAGATCATGTGACCATGTGGCACCCAAAGTAGTGATATATCCTCTGAATATGTATCAGATTAACAAGTGTTTTGACAGCTGTTGTATTTTATCCTGGCAGGAGATGACAATCTACCTAGTGAGTAGCTGGAACATTGTTGCTCCCACTACCTGCAAAACTGAACGTATGGGTAAGCGTCTCTTTCTTTTTTAGACAAGTGACTGATGCCACCTACAGGTGAAGTTAGCACATCTTGCTGCAGGTTGTGGTAGCTACAGGTTTTTACTTTCCTAGATTTTTGCAGCACGAAGTTAGACGTGTACGATTACTTAAAGGACTAATGACCTGAGAAGGATATGGAGGCTGCCATGTTTAGTACCTTTTTAGGAACATTTTTATAAAAATTGCCTGGTTTCCCATGTTTGTTTCAGGTGTGATCCAGACAGACACTGCTAGTACCAGAGTGATCAGCGGGGCTGCCAGGCAACTGGTATTGTTTACAAGGAAATAAATATGGCAGCCTCGCATGCATGCCACAATTTCATTTCCGCAAGCTGCTTTAGCTCCTTAGCCGATCATCAGGCTCCTTCCTGCGCTGAAATCTACCACGCTAGCTGCACATAGCAGCCTATTGTAAAAACCGGGAGGTGCCCGATAGCGGGCTCCACTGTGTGCCCAAATTTCTGTGTTTTGCCACAAATCGCGGCTTTTACAATAGGCGCCCACGGTGTGCCTTTTTTTCCCCTAAGGTCTCCTGTGACATTTGTTCCTGTTCTGGGCATTTCCTATATCCCTCTCAGGTCAGTTGTCATAAAAAAAATGCAGAACATTCTCCTAAAAGGTCTTTGAAATTATAGAGACTTTGGCCCATATGCAATTAACTTTTTCACTGGACCTTTCTCCTGAGAGATAAATTTTCTTCTTCCATTTTTGAACCTCCGGACTAAAAATCGACTCAGCAGCACTGAAAAGGCTTTGTGTTTCTTTAAGAGTTTCACAGCATCAGAACTTTGTTTCTCTTATCCAAGCCTCATTTTTAGCTGCACAGAAGAAAACTGCCTGGGCTTTTTCCCCCTAATGCTGTGCAAAGCATGATGGGATTTCTGATGTTGTTGTTCTCGTTCTGCTGTTTTGGTGCAATTTTTATTTTTTACATTTTGAATTTGACATTTGAAGCCTAGCGTGTGCAGCTGGGAGGGGTTATCAGGACACAGGACAGTTGGAACTGTGTCTCCTGCTCCTTGTCACCTCCTTTCAACCAAAAAGATGGCTGCCCCATGAAGAAGATGGCTGCCCCCATGAATCACAAACATCTGCCTGTTCTTTTAAAACAGGGTGGGTAAGATATTATATTACCTATCCATTCTAATTAACATAACTAATGTAACTTAATGACAGTATGTTTGTTTAGGCTGAAGTTCCCCTTTAAGTAGCTTTTCAGCACTCTGCAATTGGAAAGGTACCAAAAAGTAGGTGCAAAAGTACTGTCAAAATGATTTTGAGTATTTTCTTTCTTTCTGCTGATTTTAAAATATTGACAATTTTAAAAATATCACCTAGTAGAAAACTCAGGAGAAAAAGTAAATTGCATATGGCCCCTTGTATTAATTTGGTAAATATGAAATATCACAGGGGAATAGTTAAATCTTGCCAGTGCTACCTACTGGGTTCAAGCAATGCCCATTCAGAGACTGGATTATTCGGCCGAATAAAACTACAGAATTCTATGCGCTGGTTGCAGTATTAGGAAAGATCAGTTTTGCATTGGGCTATACAGTATACACATTGTCACAGCTCTGCATTGGGTTATACTGTATATATATTGTGTGCTATGTAGTGTATATATGGTAATGTGTCAAATGCAAATTGCACTTTTTTCCTGACAAAGCTCCCTGTGAGGGGGTGAAACATGTTGGTTTTTTGGGCCATGTAAATTGTATTGCACTGACACTTTGATTTTTAGTTATAACCTACAACTAAGAGGTTCCTCCTATTCAGAGATTGGATGCTAAAGTGCTAAGACTAACCAGCATTTTGAATAGCAGCAGATAGTTATGGTTCTAAACATTTTACCTGTTATTTACTAGGGGATGACTTTCTTAAAGGAAAGGTTCAGGGAAACCTGTAAAAAAATAAAAATCCCTATCCACTTACCTGGGGCTTCCTCCAGCCTGTGGCAGGCAGGAGGTGCCCTCGCCGCCGCTCCAGAGGCTTCCGGTCGTCTTCGGTGGCCGACCCGACCTGGCCAGGCCGGCTGCCAGGTCGGGCTCTTCTGCGCTCCAAGGACGGGCTCTTCTGCGTCCCACGCGGGCACGCTGACGTCATCGGACGTCCTCCGGGCTGTACTGCGCAGGCGCAGTAGTTCTGGCGTGCCTTTTTTAGTGTTTTTTATCCATTATTGCGCCAGGAAAAATCAAATATGGCCGCCGGTTATGAGTTGTTCTGGATGTGCTGTCTAGGCTATATGAAACTAGGCTGCTGCAGCCTTTCATCTGTGTGCTTTCATTTTGGTATGATGTACAGCTGCCTGTAGGAAGTGTCTCTCATAGGAATGAAACTGCAGTCATCATCAGTATCTACAGTATCCAGGCAGAGTGCACACCGAGCACACAGGGATCATATTGCAGCCACACTCTCTCAGCAGCAGCAGCCCCTCCCATGTCATCACAGCTCTCAGTATGCAAAGCAGGAAATCTAAGCCAGGAGGTGGCAGGCTTGGGCTTGAAAAGACTCCACAGAAGAGTGACTCAGCTATAATGATTCCAGGTCAAACCTCGACTGAATAGTCGGTGGATTCTTATCACAGCTGCTAATAGACTAATTAAGCAGATAACAATGAAACTAAAAGCAGGGTAGGTGTTTACTGTCATGTTCCCACTGATAAATGTAATAAAATACATGAGGGTGCTTCGTCTCTGGTTCTCTTTAAGGTACCCTTACATTAGAGAGAGATCTGTTGCCTGCCCATACACCGCAGGCCGATTCCTGATCGATTTCAGCATGAAATATCTCGGGAATCGTTCTTGTGACGCCACATCCACCACCTTGCCGCCCCTGGCACTGTCCCCCCTAGTGTAAAAATGTGCCCCCCGGAGGCCCATGCAGTATAGTTAACTGGTTAGTGTCTACCGCTGGCTCCATGCTATCCTCAGCCCACATACACGTGCCCCACGTGGTTGCTGGCTTAACGTGGGCGCGTGTGTGATATCGCGTGTGTGATATCACGCACGTGGCCACGATTGTGAGGACGGAGCATGGAGCCAGCGGCAAACGCAGACAGGTAAAGTATACTGCATGGGCCTCTGGGGGGCACATTTTACACTAGGGGGCAGTGCTGGGGGTTCGGACGTGTTTGTCGCTTGTTCTGACATCACACACAGTTACCACCAGATCGAGCATGGGAGCCCTACATCTTGCAGCAGTCTGATAGATACATGCAACATGGTCAATCGGCTGCCAAGTCGCTTAATGTAAGGCCAACTTTAGACCACCATATTTTTGTGCTGACCCAATCTTCAGTTATATTGTCACCTATCTAAGTGGATCTAAATGGAATCTTCTGTACCAGTATTCCACATGCAAGTTTTGTTTCTTTTGGAGGGACAGTCCCTCTTTGGGAATCCAGTCTCCCTGTCCCTCTTTCCTCCTCATCTGTCCCTCTTTCAGGACTGATGTAGAGATATGTGTAAATATATGTATTTTTCAACTGAAACTTTTTTGTTTAGTTGACACTAAACTTTATTCCCATTAATTGAATTGATATATTTCCTATTTTCAAATATTAATATGAAGGAATATGAACCAGGATAGAAAGGACCAGTGTGGTTTGAATTTTAAAACACCACGTTTTTGTTATGAAATCTTTATGGTACACATAACTAAGGTTGTGACGGGGGCATGATTAGCGGTGTGGCTTAAGTGTCCCTGTTTCTTATCTCAAAAACTTGGGATTAGGTCTGTCTCCAGTAGCTCAACTGTGCCTCCCAAAGCAGGTCACTAAGGCCCGGTTCACATTAGCGGTTGTTTGCCAAACGGACCGGATGACCTGACCGGATCCGGACCGGATCCGGATCGGAACCGTACGGTTCTGATCCGGATCCGATCCGGATCCGGTCAGGTTGCATCAGGTGTCCATCAGGATGCGATCCGGATCCGTTTGGCAAAAGTTACGTTAAAAACAAAAAAAATGTTGGGGTCTGGGAGGTCAGCAGAAGGGGGACCTGTGGAATCAGGCCCTCTGCTGTTTAGCACTCACCTCCACCTGCGACATGCTGCCAACATCTCCGGATCCGGATCCAGCTGTGCTGCTCCACTCCAAAATGCTTGCCCATGTGTCCCCATCCAATATCGCCGCAACAATCCCCATAGGAAGTGGGGTAGAACATCCGGATTTCTCAGCCAGTGTGTTGTGCGCTCTCCGGTTCCCATTGGTTTGTATTGGCCGGATGGTGCAGTCCGGCTCCACCCCGGATACGGCTGCCGGAGGAGCCGGATGAAAAAATAGCGCATGTTGGAACGGAGGCCGGAGTCCGGATCCGGCCCGGATCCGGTCCGGCTCCGGTTCGGCAGAACGGACGCATGTGAACGGACGCATAGGCTTTCATTGCTATGCCGTGCGTCCGTTCTGTCCGTTCTGCAAGCGGTGCGGCTCCGGCACGGCGATTCCGGAGGGCCACCGCAAGTGTGAACCGGGCCTTAGTAATGAGAAGCCTTGTCATATGTTTCCAGACAGTGCAGCTCCAGCTATAGATTAGATCTCTAAATAATACCAAATCTAAGTGTTTGTAGAGCGACAAACCTTGTTGAATTTCTGCAGAGCACCAAAAGTTGTTATAAACTTGGTACTATGTAGGGATTTGATTACTTGGAAGGAGAATGACAATGTGATGTATGACCAAGTCCTGCAGTTCTGTTAGCCTAAGTGCTCTTTCACATTGGTGTGGGGCGGCATTTTACAGAAGCCTACTGCTAGGGCAATGAAAGTCTAGGGGGAATTGCGCCGGAAGTACCCTAACGCGACCGCATACCTTCGTTACTGTGCAGCTCCTGCCTATCCTGGTCTATGGCGACGCGCATGTTTTTAAATGGACCGCCGCAGTTTTACACACATGCGCGGAGGCATATTTTAGCAATACACTTCTGCGCACGTCATCGATTCGCCAACAGGAAATGAGCGCTAGAGCTCCACTTCCTGCTTGCCCTGCCGCCAGACGGCGATTACAGCGTATCAGCATGGTAATCTCCGAAAGGCCTGTTTTAAGCGGTGCGGTCCCTGGCAGGGCCGGTTCAAGTAACAATTGGGCCCTAGAGCAAGATTAGCCTGGGGGCCCCCCAACAGACACCCCTGACCAAAAAGGGTCATTAGAGGCCCTTTGTTGCAGCCAAATCTCTCTCCTGGGCCCCTGAGCTGGCTGCTGACCCTCCCCCAATCACCTCCCAACATAACAGACTCTGCAGAGTTCCTGGGGAGCAACAGTTGAGATGGGGAGGGACACCTCTGGGGCCCCGGGGCAATTGCCCATTTTTTCCTATGGTAGCTCCGGCCCTGGTCCCTCGACTGCACCGCATCGCTACTGTCAATCTGCAGTCTGAAACCAGCCGCAATGGTTCCCAGGCTTGTCTCTCGTAGTCAGATATCAGCCCAAGAACAATGGAACTGATGCGGAATGTATACTATGGTAGAAAGATTATTTAACTGCTTGTGTGCCATGCTTGTGTGTTTAAAGCTGCAGGATGTATTATAAATCTCTTTATATTTTTTAAGAGCTGATTAAAGCTCTTCCCTTACAGATATACAGTGACCAGTGACTCACCTGTGTGTGTGTGTGTGTGTGTGGGGGGGGGGGGGGGTGTCACTGTATGTGCTGCCTTTTATAAGGGGGGACGGGGGTCCAGGAGGGAGTGCAGCCTGATTGGCTGCCATGTGTCTGCTGACTGTGATGTAGAGGGTCAAAGTTTAGCCCAATGATGAGGTATAGGGGGGTGGGTCGAACTCGCTATGTGTTGGCAGTTCGAACAGCGGAAATTCGCGTGAACAAGTTCGCCGGCTAACCATCCGAGCCATCTCTAGTATGGAGGAGGGTAACTTGACACCAGACAACTGTATAGGGGAAGGGAGGAGGACAATTGGGCAGTGGCACCAGGGGACTGTATAGGGGATGAGGGTGGGCACTAGTCACCAGGAAACTGTATAGGGAAGTGAGGGGGCATTAGCCACCAAGGGACTTTATAAGGGAGGGAGGTGGCCACTTAACATTGAGGTTGGCCCGTGACTTGGTGCTCAGTGCTCAATTTCGGCCCACTTTGTGATGGAGTTTGACATAGGTGGTCTATCGAATGAGCCTCAGTGATATGCACATACCTTATAACATTGGTGGAGAACACTTCCATGGAACATTGAAAGGTCAGCATGTTGCACAATTTTGAATTTTATGAAGGTGTCAAATGCTGAGCTACATCTCCTCCATTCAAGAACGACACCGATAATAACCTGATGAGATTCAAGCCATGCTTTAATAGATTGTTTAAGGACCTCAATTACTGCAAGTTTAATCACGCAAAATATGAAATCCTAATAATTGTGTAACTGTCTGTCCAGCAGGATATTTTGGCAGTAGTGAGGAAATGGAGTTAGAACCGGAACCTCCACGAAGACTGTTTAGAAGGCCAATGAAATGTATAAAATCCTAAATTTACATTCTCTATCTCGCTGTATTTATTATTTCCACAGCTCTACTACATTTCTATAAAATGACTGGGCTACTATATCTTTCCTCTGCACGTTCTGCATTCTTTTCTAATATGGCCTTCTATTTTTCACAATTATTCTATATACTGACTGTGGTAATATGTCCCCCCCACTCTAGTCTACATTCTATGTACAAATCACATCTATCCTCCCCTACACAATAATTCTATATACTGACTGGACTAATAAATTCTCCTCCTCCAGGCTCTACATTCTATGTACAGACTATACTGATAGCCCCCCTCCCCCCCCCCCCCCCCCCCACACACACACACACACATCACTACCACTTCTACAATCTACATATCAATACCAAAATTTGGTTCGGGTACATTTGAATTTGGGTCCGGGGCAAATTCGGATTCGAATTCGATCGCAAATTCGGTTTGAATTCGGTTCGGGTTTGTTAACAAAATTCGGGAAAAAATTTGTGTTCGCAAATACGGATGCGTTTTTTTTTTAAAGGGAAATCACATTTAAATAGGTGTAATTAAAAAAATGTGGTGGAAAACTTTTTTTCTGTATTTCTTGTTTATTCTTCTTCACCGTCTTCACCGTCTTCTTTTTGTTCTCTCCATCTATTTCTTCACCGTCTTCTTTTTCTGTTTTACCATCTTCTTTCTCGTCATCAATCATTACTATCATCTTTATCATCTTCTTCTTCACTGGTATCTGGTTCTTTAAGTTCTTCTTCACCTGGTTCATCTTCAATTGTTTTTTCATCTTCTTCTTCACCTGCTTCTTCTTCGTCTTCTTCTTCTCCTTCTTCATCATCATCTGGTTCTTCTTCTTCATCATCTGGTTCTTCTTCTTCTTTAATCATTTGGTTTTTCTTCTTCTTCTTCTTCTTCATCATCATCTGGTTCTTCTTCACCTGGTTCTTCTTCTTTTTCACCTGGTTCTTCATCTTCTTCTTCTTCTTCGCCTGGTTCTTCTTCTTCACCTGATTCTTCTTCTTCTTCGCCTGGTTCTTCTTCCTCTTCACCTGGTTCATCATCTTCTTCGTCACATGGTTCTTCTTCTTCTTCACCTGGTTACTCCTCTTCTTCTTCTTCACCACCACCATCTTTTTTTTGTTTTGTGTTCATATTCTTCCTCTAGAACCCAACTTAATGTTTTTTCCCTTACAGAACTCTACTCTTGTAAAATGTTATCTTCAACACCAGCATAGCTAAATTTGTGGCGTAATAGCTCGTGGCGCATGGCAGCAGCGCATAATTCTGTGGACCCTGGCGGTGGGAACACAGACAGCAGGAGGATAAATGCAGCAGCAGCAGGAGGAGGAGTGACGTGTGGCAGCAGGCAATGTAACAGGGCCCTGGTACTTAGCATTGGTACCACGGCTGTAAATAAACAGCAAGATCAGCAGGTTCCGGACACAGTACAGAAGCTAACAAACTCACAGACTAACAGTAGAAATTAACTGATCAGGTAGTAGTAGTACGCAAGTAACTAATAAATCCCTAGTGTACTACACAATAACTAAGTCGTGTGCCACACAGTGGGTGACAATTAAAGTCGGTCTCACACGGTCAGACGCAATCAATCAATAGGGTCGGGCAGATGACAGTCACAGGTCACAACAGATGCTGGCCTGTGATGTAACTATTATTTATTACACAGTACAGAAGCTAATAAACTCACAGACTAACAGTAGAAATAGAAATTAACTGAACGGGTAGTAGTACGCAACTAACTATAAATAGCTAGTGTACTACACAATAACGAAGTCATGTGGCAGACAGTGGGTGACAAAGTCGGTCACACACGGTCAGACACAATCAATAGGGCCGGGCAGATGACTGTCTGTCACAGATCACAACAGATGCTTGCTGACCTGTACACAGTCAGTAACTAACTATTAACTAAAACAGTACTGAAGCTATAAACTAACAGACTACAGCAGTACAAATTAACTAAACTAGTACTAGTACTGTACACAACTAACTATAATCCCTAACCTACCTAAGCTAGTAGTAGGCTAAGGCTGCCCTAGGCTAGCAGGCCTAGCCTGCACACAGACTAACACTAGCCTAGCACAGTACACTAAGCTGACTACAAACAATCAAATGACTATCTATCTATATATGAGTACAATCAATGTGTTTAGGAGGTGAATAGGAAGCAAAACGCTGGGTTTAATACAAGAATTCACTTGCTCAGACGCAGCAGCACTGGAGATGCTCTCAGTACCACACAAGTCACACAGCAAGTACGTGGCCCCGCAACATGGCCGCCACCTTATATAGAGGGGAGGGCCAGGCTCCCCTCCTCTGACTGGTTGCTAGGGTTGTCAGGGCCTCGGCTGGAGCCGAGGCCGAATTCGAGTGCGCATATTCGGGAACCTTCACATTCGGATTTGGCATGACGCGGAAACTTTTGGGTTTGACTTCGGCAACGCGGAAAATCTACCCGAATTTTCGGGTAGATTCGCATTCGGGAGTCCTGGAGAGCAACCCTGATAGCCGCTTCCTTCACATTCTGTTTTGACTTCACTGCTATCTCTGCTTTCTCTATACTCTACATTCTGTATACTGACTAGTGATCTATCCTGCCCTCCTCCACAGTCCACACATACCAAATACAGAGCTGTGTTATCAACAAGGCAATGTAGGCAGTTGCTTGGGGCCTAATGTGTCAGGAGCCCTAACTACCACTTAACGGGATACTGTAGAGGGGTTGGGGAAAATGAGTTGAACTTACCCGGGGCTTCTAACGGTCCCCCGCAGACATCCTGTGCCCGCGCAGCTACTCACCGATGCTCCGGCCCGCCTCCAGTTCACTTTTGGAATTTCAGACTTTAAAGTCTGAAAACCACTGCGCCTGCGTTGCCGTGTCCTCACTCCCGCTGATGTCACCAGGAGCGTACTGTGCAGTCGCAGACCATACTGGGCCTGTGCAGTACGCTCCTGGTGACATCACAGGATGTCTGCGGGGGACCGTTAGAAGCCCCAGGTAAGTTCAACTCATTTTCCCAGGACCCCCTACAGTGTCCCTTTAAAGCAAACCTTAAATGAAAAAAAAAAGTATGATATAATGAATTATATGTGTAGTATGGGTAGTGATTAGAATATAAGTAGCAAAGAAAAGTCTGATTTTTTATTTTGTTATATAGCTTTTATTATAATATTGCCTCATACTGTCACAGTCTTTTTAAGTTGGGTGGTAGCACAGAGACGCTCTTAACCAAAGTTTTTTTTAACTCTTCCTATACTGCTACTAGTGTTCTATTTCTTAGATTTTTACCAGGGAGCCTCTAGCCATTTTATCACTCCAGGCGAGAAAACCTGTGGCACCCCCCCCCCCTCCCGTGGTGCCCCCCACCCATGAAAATAATCTTAATGCGACAATGTTTCACCAGAAAATAATCGTAACACAGCAATGTTTCACCAGAAAATAATTGTAATGTGGCAATGTTTCACCAGAAAATAATCGTAACACAGCAATGTTTCACCAGAAAATAATCGTAACACAGCAATGTTTCACCCAAAAATAATCGTAATGTGGCAATGTTTCACCAGAAAATAATGTTCACCTGTAAAAAAAAAAGAAAAGAAAAAAAAAGCAGTTTACTCACCTGCAGAAGACTCCCCCAGCGATCTGCCTGCCGAAAGCCGCTGTGAAAGTCCTGCGCTGACACAGGCAGAGCAGGGCTACAGGAAGATGGCACCCAAAGCTCTGTACCAGAGACACAAATAGTTTCCAGTGCAGGGCTTCGGATGCTATCTTCCCGTAGCCCTGCTCTGCCTCCCGGAGGACTCCACAGGCTGGAGAGGTGAGCTGCGGGCTGTGTACACGCTGCGGCCGGTTCACCACAGGGGTCCCACAATCTGGAGGGGGAAGGTGGGCACACCCCCCATCCCCCTGTGACAGCACCTGCCCCCCCCCCCCCATCGCACGCTGCCCCAGGTGACTGCTTGGTTGGCCTGATGGACCAGGCGCCCCAGTGTATTATACATACAATTCCTTGTCCCATAAGTTTATTTTCGCTTCAGGTTTGCTTTAACGTAAATATCAATTCCACAGAATCCGAATGATCATTCCTAATCCTTAACCACTTATGGTTCCATGAGACGGGAGTCTCGTGTTCTAAATAGCTACTCTACAGTAGAGACTGGCGTCAGGCACTAAAAGCCACCGCTGCCGCAATCATGCATGCGCTCCCTGCCTGTGCACCTTCGTGCACTCATTCAGTAGTGAATAATTGCTGCAACCAGCAATCCTTTACATAAAGTTAGAAGGAATTTTTTTTTCTTTCAATTTTTTTTTAAATAAAGGGACAGTGAGCCTATTGGAAAAGTTTTTCTTTTTGTTTTAAGTCTTCAAAAACACCTTATAGTTTTTGAGAAAATCGATTTTAAAGTTTCATAGGAAAAACATGTACATTTAAATGTGATAAATGACAGATAATGTAGCAAATCCTAACGGTAGTGTAAATTTACATGTTTCAAAAGAAAGAGCCATGAATTTCATGACGCAGTGCGTACGGACCCCCTGGAAACCCCTCCGAAGTCGCAACGCTTTGCCCAGGGATCGCTATACACCCGCAATATGGCTGTAAAAAGATCCCTGGCAACTTTACCTATTTTTTGAGACTTTTCTTTTTTAATGTTCAGAGTGTGGGAAATTAAAAAAAAAATATGTGGAGTGCCTCCTCCCGAACCTCTTTAACCCCTTGTCCCTCATGCAGGCTGGGATAGCCAGAATGCAGAGCCCCGGCCGAATGGGGCTTTGCACCCTGAGCTACACCAGCCCCCATGGTCCATGGTAAAGGGGCGCCCCTGGAGGGAGAGGCAGCCAAGCCCCCCGCTGACACCGCTCTGTCAGCTGACCGGAGTACTGGGAATGTGCCCTCTGCCTATCAGAATGTGAAGCCTGTAAGCCAGTGACGGTGTCATCTGCGGGGAACAAGCACTGAGACCCAGAAGCAGCGGATTCTGCCCGGGTCTCGGCGGAATTCTTGGCAGACAAAGGCAGATTCCTTATAATTTTCCAATTATCCATAAATACTTACCTGTGCCTTTAATGTTCCCACGCCAATATCCTCAGAAATGTCCCAAGCCAATATCCTTTCATCTTGCAAGCTGGTCAGGAGGATCCCCATTGGTCTGTTTATTGACAAAATTTAAAGATGCTTTTGTGCTTTAGCTATACAGCTAGAGCTGTGCTGTGCAGCAGGGAGCGGTGGTGTGTAGCGTCGGGTGCGCATCTTTGATTTTCTTGCTACAGCCGAGCTCGCAAGATGAGAGGATATTGACGTGTGACATTTCCGAGGATATTGGCGTTGGAACATTTTCTTAAAGGTATAGGTAAGTATTTATGGTTAAAGGGAGCACCTCTCAAGGGCATGCCTTTAAGACTCCGACCAGTACTGAAAAATACTTAAAGACGCATACCTTTCTGTAGCTTGTGCTCTCATCCTTCATTTGATTGCCTGAATCGCCGTTCTACACCAAATAGTTTTCATTCTATTTCAATTTATAAATCACGGCTGCCCTCTTGGCTATGTTATAACTTCTGGGTCACCCCTGTCTTCTCTGTTAGAGAAGTGCATCACTGAATGAAGCAGGAAGAGGAAGTGATGCTCCTATGTAAGACTTTATTCTGCTTACCTCCATTTACTGACTATATCCATACCTCAAACACTGGTTCGCATGACAGCCAGGGGCCCCAATCTCTCTCACTGGCCAGGAGCCTCTAAACCACCACGAGATACCTAGATGGAAATGCGGGCGAGCCCTGGACCTCTCACCTCCAGGGACTTCACCCCCATTGCCTCTAAACTGAATGCTAACTGCAACACACACAATTATTCACTTCCAGTTCAAGCAATTTCCTACCTTTATCTGGTCAGCATGCGCCAGTCAGCCAATCAGAAGCACGGTCATACACTCTTTGCCTGCCATACCAAATCTAGCAGGAATTGCATAAATTAGCATTCAAGTGGGAGGCTTCGGTTGGAACCACTCACCTGACATCTCCCACACAGTTCCCTCCCTAATTACTCACCTGTCAACCACATCCTGGAAGCTGCAAAAAAGAAATGTAAAATCACAAACACTGGTTCGCACGACAGCCTGGGACCCCAGTCTCTCTCACTGGCCTGGGGCCCCTAAACCACCATGCGATACCTAGAGGGAAATGCAGACCAGCCCTGGACCCGGCTGTCGTGCGAACCAGTGTTTGTGATTTTACATTTCTTTTTTGCTGCTTTCAGGATGCGGTTGACAGGTGAGTAATTAGGGAGGGAACTGTGTGGGAGATGTCTACACGCGACTGTCCCTGTAAAAGATGTAATCAACGATTACGCCCATCCGAAGCCTCCCACCTGAAGGCTAATTTATGCAATTCTTGCTAGATTTGGTATGGCAGGCAAAGGGTGTAAGACAGTACACCTGATTGGCTGACTGTCGCAGCTGACCAGATAAAGGTAAGAAATTGCTTGAACTGGAAGTGAGCAATTGTGTGTATTGCGTATATCCATACCTCTCAACTTTTTGACATGAGAAAGAGGGACATTTTATGACTTGCCCCACAACACCTCTAATCACACCCCTGCCACCACCTTAGCTATGCACAGCGATATCGTAGTCCGCTAATTACAATTACGTGAAATTACATGTACATTTTTGCATTTATGCCTATATGTAATTACGACGTGTTAATTCAACTGACTTTGTATATGCGTTCGTCATTGCGTATGAATTTATGCGTCATTTTGTGCCGACTTTGTTGGTAAATAATAGGGGTGGGACGACGAATCCGGCGAATCCACGAATCCCTCGAATATTGGGAAATATTCGAGATTCGTGGATTAGAATCCCGACGCCATTTTTCACTTTCCGAATCCGCCGAATCCCGACGCTGCATCGCCGCATACGCCGCTCCCCCCGCCCGCGCTCGTCCTCCCCCGACCTTCTCCGACCCCCCCGCGCCTCCTCCGTTCGCCAGCATCAACTCACCTGAGCGGAGCGCACAGAGCGGCCGACCTCTCGCCGACTTCCTGGTTCCCCCTAGTGACCGGCTCTTACAATGATGTCATCAGTAAGAGCCGGTCCGGCCACTAGAGGGAACAGGGAAGTATCGAAGAGGTCTGCCACTCTGCCGCTCTGCGCTCCACGGACAGGTGAGTAGATATTCATGCAGGGGTGAGCGGAGGAGGCACGGAGGGGGAGCGGAGGAGGCACGGGGGGGGGGGGGAGCGGAGGAGGCACGGGGGGGTGCGGAGGAGGCCGGGGAGGGGGGTTGGCGGTGAGTGGAGGAGGCATGGGAGGCCCCTATACCTACCTACAGGCCCCTATACCTACCTACCCACCTACAGGCCCCTATACCTACCTACCTACCTACCCACCTACAGGCCCCTATACCTACCTAAAGTCCCGTATACCTACCTACCCATCTACCTACCTACAGGCCCCTATACCTACCTACCCACCTACAGGCCCCTATACCTACCCACCTACAGGCCCCTATACCTACCTACCTAAAGGCCCCTATACCTACCTACCTAAAGGCCCGTATACCTACCTACAGGCCCCTATACCTACCTACCCACCTACAGGCCCCTATACCTACCTACCCACCTACCTACCTAAAGGCCCCTATACCTACCCACCCATCTACCTACCTACAGGCCCCCCTACCTACCTACCTACGTAAAGGCCCCTATACCTACCTACCTACCTACCTAAAGGCCCCTACACCTACCTACCTACAGGCCCCTACACCTACCTAAAGGCCCCTACACCTACCTACCTAAAGGCCCCTATACCTACCTACCTACCTACCCACCTACAGGTCCCTATACCTACCTAAAGTCCCGTATACCTACCTACCCATCTACCTACCTACAGGCCCCTATACCTACCTACCCACCTACAGGCCCCTATACCTACCCACCTACAGGCCCCTATACCTACCTACCTAAAGGCCCCTATACCTACCTACCTAAAGGCCCGTATACCTACCTACAGGCCCCTATACCTACCTACCCACCTACAGGCCCCTATACCTACCTACCCACCTATCTACCTAAAGGCCCCTATACCTACCCACCCATCTACCTACCTACAGGCCCCCCTACCTACCTACCTACCTACGTAAAGGCCCCTATACCTACCTACCTACCTACCTAAAGGCCCCTACACCTACCTACCTACAGGCCCCTACACCTACCTAAAGGCCCCTACACCTACCTACCTAAAGGCCCCTATACCTACCTACCTACCTACAGGCCCCTACACCTACCTACCCACCTACCTAAAGGCCCCTATACCTACCTACCTACATACCTACCTATACTGAAGGTCCCTTTACCTACCTACCTAAAGGCCCCTACACCTACCTACCTAAAGGCCCCTATACCTACCCACCCATCTACCTACCTACAGGCCCCCCTACCTACCTACCTACGTAAAGGCCCCTATACCTACCTACCTAAAGGCCCCTACACCTATCTACCTACAGGCCCCTACACCTACCTAAAGGCCCCTACACCTACCTACCTAAAGGCCCCTATACCTACCTACCTACCTACAGGCCCCTACACCTACCTACCCACCTACCTAAAGGCCCCTATACCTACCTACCTACATACCTACCTATACTTAAGGTCCCTTTACCTACCTACCTAAAGGCCCCTACACCTACCTACCTAAAGGCCCCTATACCTACCCACCCATCTACCTACCTACAGGCCCCCCTACCTACCTACCTACGTAAAGGCCCCTATACCTACCTACCTACCTACCTAAACGCCCCTACACCTACCTACCTACAGGCCCCTACACCTACCTAAAGGCCCCTACACCTACCTACCTAAAGGCCCCTATACCTACCTACCTACCTACAGGCCCCTACACCTACCTACCCACCTACCTAAAGGCCCCTATACCTACCTACCTACATACCTACCTATACTAAAGGTCCCTTTACCTACCTACCTAAAGGCCCCTACACCTACCTACCTAAAGGCCCCTATACCTACCTACCTAAAGGCCCCTATACCTACCTACATACCTACCTATACTTAAGGCCCTATACCCTGTACCTATACTGAAGGTCCCTTTACCTACCTACCTAAAGGCCCCTATACCTACCTACCTAAAGGCCCCTATACCTACCTACCTAAAGGCCCCTATACCTACCTACATACCTACCTATACTTAAGGCCCTATACCCTATATACCTATACTGAAGGTCCCTTTACCTACCTACCTATACTGAAGGCCCCTATACCTAGTTAACTACCAATACTGAAGGCCCATATACCCTGCTACCTATACTGAAGGCCCATATACCCTGCTACCTTTACTGAAGGCCCATATACCCTGCTACCTATACTAAAGGCCCATATACCCTGCTACCTATACTGAAGGCCCATATACCCTGCTACCTATACTGAAGGCCCATATACCCTGCTACCTATACTAAAGGCCCATATACCCTGCTACCTATACTGAAGGCTCATATACCCTGCTACCTTTACTGAAGGCCCATATACCCTGCTACCTATACTGAAGGCCCATATACCCTGCTACCTATACTTAGGGCCCCTATACCTTGCTTCCTATACTGAAGGCCCCTATACCTTGCTACCTGTACTGAAAGCTACCCATATTGAAGGCACCCATACCTAGCTAGCTATACTGAAGGCACCTTTACCTCGCTACCTATGCCTGGGTACCTATACTGCGGGCAACTATACCACGGATCGCACAATTCTTATGTGCAGGATTCGTTAGATTCGGGATTCGAAAGGTTCGAGATATTCGAGAACCTTTATAGATTCGGATCCGGATTCGGATTCGAAGAAATTGTGGATTCGTCCCATCCCTAGTAAATAACAAAGCCCCAATACATACTATTGCTACCAACATTGATATTTATGTTAAGGAGAATAGTGTGTACAAGTCAAAAACATATTTTTTTAAAAAGACCTTGTAGTTTTTGAGAAAATCGATTTTAAAAATGCAAAGAAAAAATGGTATTTAAACTCAGAAAAAGAACAGTTTGAAAACGGATCAGTGAATAATGGCACACTGCGCCTATGCATAAAAATGGCGCCACATTAAATAGATACGCTTATCGCTATTTATCGTTAGTACTGCAGCGCTGAAAAGCACTGCTCCGCCCTGGTGGTGCATAACCCTAAGACCCTCCTGATGGTGCCTAACCCTAAGACCCCCCCTGGTGGTGTTTAACCCTAAGACCCCCCCTGGTGGTGCCTAACCCTAAGACTCCCCCTGGTGGTGCCTAACACTAAGACCCTCCTGATGGTGCCTAACCCTAACCACCCCCCCTGGTGGTGCCTAACCCTTAGACCCTCCTGATGGTGCCTAACCCTAAGACCTCCCTGGTGGTGCCTAACCCTAAGACCCCCCTGGTGGTGCCTAACCCTAAGACCCCCCTGGTGGTGCCTAACCCTAAGACCCCCCTGATGGTGCCTAACCCTAAGACCCCCCCAGTGGTGCCTCACCCTAACCTTGACAGTGTTACATTAAATCCATTCACCGTTTTGCAGTTAAATAACGTCTGCAGTTTGGCATATGTAGGGCGCTATTGATAAATAACGTTACTGTGGGCAATAAGGTCTGCTGTTTGACAAATGAACGGCACTATTGATAAATAACGTTAGTGTGTGCCACTATTGATAAATAACGTTAGTGTGTGCCACTATTGATAAATAACGTTAGTGTGTGCCGTTTTTCTTCTTTTTTCCCTGTGCGCCATTATTATGCAGTACTAACGATAAATAGCGATAAGCGTATCTTTTTAATGCGGCGCCATTTTTATGCATAGGCGCTGTGCGCCATTATTCACTGGTCCGGATGTGATTGCCCACAGTAACGCTATTTATCAATAGCGCCCTACATAAGCCAAGCTGCAGACGTTATTTAACTGCAAAACGGTGAATGGATTTAATGTAACACTGTCAAGGTTAGGGTTAGGCACCACTGGGGGGGGTCTTAGGGTTAGGCACCACCAGGGGGGTGGTTAGGATTAGGCACCACCAGGGGATCTTAGGGTTAGGCACCAATCGGGGGGTGGTTAGGGTTAGGCACCACCAGGGGGGTCTTAGGGTTAGGCACCACCAGGGGGGGTCTTAGGGTTAGGCACCACCAGGGGGGGTCTTAGGGTTAGGCACCACCAGGGGGGGTCTTAGGGTTAGGCACCATCAGGAGGGTCTTAGGGTTAGGCACCACCAGGGGGTTGGTTAGGATTAGGCACCACCAGGGGATCTTAGGGTTAGGCACCACCAGGGGGGTCTTAGGGTTAGGCACCAACCGGGGGGTGGTTAGGGTTAGGCACCACCAGGGGGGTCTTAGGGTTAGGCACCAACCGGGGGGTGTTAGGGTTAGGCACCACTAGGGGGGGTTTAGGGGTTAGGGATGGGTACAGAGAGGGTTCTGTGTGTTAACGCTAAATAACGATAAGGCTTTAACTCTAAATTAGTGCTGGGCCGAAATTACGCATTAGCGTAATTACGCATCGTAATTCACTACAAATGCACCGTAAGCGTTACGTGTAAGGTTACGGTATTACGCGTAATTAATTACGCATAGACCATAGGTTACGTTATTACGCGTAACAAATTACGCGTAAGACAGTAAACTCCCATTGAAATTACACAGTCTGCCGTGATCGCGTAATATTACGCTCCCGTATAATATAAAAAAGCCGCCGACTTTAAGGGTTAATAGCAAAGCCCCCTTAAGTGCTAAGAGCCTCAAATTTGGAGAATATATTAAGGAGATCAGAAGGAATAAGAGGAAATTTTTTTTTTCAAAAAGACCTTATAGTTTTTGAGAAAATCGATGTTAAAGTTTCAAAGGAAAAATATATACATTTAAAAACCCGCCGACTTTAACGGTTAATAGCAAAGCCTGCTTAAAATTTAGGAACACCAAATTCACAGGGTATATTAAGGGGATCAGTGGGAATAAGTGGAAATTTTTTTTTTCAAAAAGACCTTATAGTTTTTGAGAAAATCGATTTTTAAGTTTCAAGGGCAAAAATGTCTTTTAAATGCGGAAAATGTCAGTTTTTTTTGCACAGGTAACAATAGTGTTTTATTTTCATAGATTCCCCCAAGTGGGAAGAGTTTTACTTACTTCGTTCTGAGTGTGGGAAATATAAAAAAAAACGACGTGGGGTCCCCCCTCCCAGACCTCTTTAACCCCTTGTCCCCCATGCAGACTGGGATAGCCAGAATGCGGAGCACCGGCCGCGTGGGGCTCCGCACCCTGACTATACCAGCCCGCATGGTCCATGGATTGGGGGGTCTCGGAAGGGGAGGGGCAGCCAAGCTTTCCCCTCCCCCTCCGAGCCCTTGTCCAATCCAAGGACAAGGGGCTCTTCTCCACCTCCGATGGGCGGTGGAGGTGGAGGCCGCGATTTCCTGGGGGGGGTTCATGGTGGCATCTGGGAGTCCCCTTTAAAAAGGGGTCCCCCTGATGCCCACCCTCCCTCCCAGGAGAAATGAGTATAGGGGTACTTGTACCCCTTACCCATTTCCTTTAAGAGTTAAAAGTAAATAAACACACAAACACTTAGAAAAAGTATTTTAATTGAACAAAAAACATAAACACGAAAAAAGTCCTTTAATATTCTTAATTAACCATTAATACTTACCTGTCCCTTTAAAAGCCAGTTCCCACGCAATATCCTCGGAAATATACTAATCAGTTACAATGCAACAAAGTTGTTACAATGTAACAAGTTTGTTACTTTGTAACTCCACCGCACCCGACGTCACTCGCCGCTCACCCGCCAGCCGCCGCATACACTAACGCTAAGTCCCCGCCGGCTCCCGCCGTCCACTCCGCCCACACCTGTCACCCATATACATGCTGGCACCCATGGGTGCCAGCATGTATATAGGTGACATGTGGGAGAGGCGGGGAGGGCAGCGAGAGCCAGCGGGACTTAGCGTCCTGCACCCGACAGAGCTCTGAGCTATATAGCTCAGAGCTCTCTAAAGCATCTTTGTATTTGGGCTCCAAGGAGCCCCATTGGCCCTTAGCAGACCAATGGGGTTCCTTCAAATCAGAAGGAACCCCATTGGTCTGCTAAGGACCAATGGGGCTCCTTGGAGCCCAAATACAAAGATGCTTTAGAGAGCTCTGAGCTATATAGCTCAGAGCTCTGTCGGGTGTGCAGGACGCTAAGTCCCGCCGGCTCTCGCTGCCCTCCCCGCCTCTCCCACATGTCACCTATATACATGCTGGCACCCATGGGTGCCAGCATGTATATGGGTGACAGGTGTGGGCGGAGTGGATGGCGGGAGCCGGCGGGGACTTAGCGTAAGTGTATGCGGCGGCCGGCGGGTGAGCGGCGAGAGACGTCGGGTGCGGTGGAGTTACAAAGTAACAAACGTGTTACATTGTAACAACTTTGTTACATTGTAACTGATTAGTATATTTCCGAGGATATTGCGTGGGAACTGGCTTTTAAAGGGACAGGTAAGTATTAATGGTTAATTAAGAATATTAAAGGACTTTTTTCGTGGTTATGTTTTTTGTTCAATTAAAATACTTTTTCTATGTGTTTCTGTGTTTATTTACTTTTAACTCTTAAAGGAAATGGGTAAAGGGTACAAGTACCTCTATACTCATTTCTCCTGGGAGGGGGGGGTGGGCATCTGGGGGACCCCTTTTTAAAGGGGACTCCCAGATGCCACCATGAACCCCCCCCCCCAGGAAATCGCGGCCTCCACCTCCACCGCCCATCGGAGGTGGAGAAGAGCCCCTTGTCCTTGAATTGGACAAGGGCTCGGAGGGGGAGGGGAAAGCTTGGCTGCCCCTCCCCTTCTGAGACCCCCCAATCCATGGACCATGCGGGCTGGTATAGTCAGGGTGCGGAGCCCCACGCGGCCGGTGCTCCGCATTCTGGCTATCCCAGTCTGCATGGGGGACAAGGGGTTAAAGAGGTCTGGGAGGGGGGACCCCACGTCGTTTTTTTTTAATATTTCCCACACTCAGAACGAAGTAAGTAAAACTCTTCCCACTTGGGGGAATCTATGAAAATAAAACACTATTGTTACCTGTGCAAAAAAAACTGACATTTTCCGCATTTAAAAGACATTTTTGCCCTTGAAACTTAAAAATCGATTTTCTCAAAAACTATAAGGTCTTTTTGAAAAAAATTTTCCTCTTATTCCCACTGATCCCCTTAATATACCCTGTGAATTTGGTGTTCCTAAATTTTAAGCAGGCTTTGCTATTAACCGTTAAAGTCGGCGGGTTTTTAAATGTATATATTTTTCCTTTGAAACTTTAACATCGATTTTCTCAAAAACTGTAAGGTCTTTTTGAAAAAAATTTTTTCCTCTTATTCCTTCTGATCTCCTTAATATATTCTCCAAATTTGAGGCTCTAAGCAATTAAGGGGGCTTTGCTATTAACCCTTAAAGTCGGCAGCTACCTAACATTGATCCATGCGTCAACTTTTCCGCTTGGCAGCATGACCTTACGCATTAATTGCGAGTAGGAATTTACGCGTATGCCAATAACGTAACAACCTGATTCACGGTATTCTTACGCGTAATTGCGTAAGGGCTATGCGTAATTACAGACATGTACCGTAAATGGATGTCTACGCCGTAAGCATAATTCCGTAATGCGTAATAGCGTAAAATTACGCGTAATGATCCGTAAGCGTAGTTTTTTCCATTACGCCCAGCACTGCTCTAAATAACGATAAGGCTTTAACGCTAAATAACAATAAGGCTTTAACGTTAAATTACAATAAGGCTTTAACGTTAAATAGCGATAAGCGGCAAATGGATTAGCGGCAACACCGTGCGCCATTATTCTCGGGCGCCATTTTCAGATGGATCCGTTTGAAAACCATTTTCTTTGTATTTTTAAAATCGATTTTCTCAAAAACGACAAGGTCTTTTTGAAAAATTCCATATATTCTATGTAGCAATTTTGTTAGCAGTAGCATATATACGGGCTGTGCTATTCACTGCCAAAATAGGCACAAAATTATGCTTAAATTACACATAAATGAATGCATAATTACGAATGCTTACAATTGCATACAAAATTAATTACGCTTTTCCCCGGAATTTCGCATTACGATTACGATGCATAAATGCGAATTACGATGCATAATTACACATAGGTGTCATTTCTGCTCATTCCTAGCCACGCAGACCATTAAAAATTCATAAGCAAAAATTAAATAAGAAATATTTCAATTTAGAGGATGGGAATAAAGTTTCAGTTAAACACATTTTTCAGTAGATATATTTACACAGATCTGTACATCAGTCCTGACAGAGGGACAAATAAGGAAGAAAGAGGGACAGAGGGATTTGGTTAAAAAAGATGGACTGTCCCTCTGAAAAAGGGGCAATTGGAAGCTATATATACTCCATAGTGTTTAGTGTACAAATGCATAATAAACATGCTGTGATGGACAGATTTATGGGGGGAGGTAATGTTGTTTGTCTATTCAGGGTTATGTACAGCCACAGTTCTTGAGCTGCATTGCATGCTCTATTGTATTGCAGCATGGCATGGTGTTTATCCTCTTGAGGACCACAGGTTTACACCACCCTAGTGACCAGGCCATTTTTAAATTCAGCACTGCACAGCTTTAACAGTTTATTGCTCAGTCATACAACTTAGCACCCAAATAAACCTTACCTCCTGTTCTTGCCACCAATAGAGCTTTCTTATGGTGGTCTCTGATTGCTGCTGCATTTTTTTTTATTTTATAAAAGATTATCAGATTATCAAAAAAAAAAAAAAAAAAAAAAAAAAAAGCAACCCTGTTTTTTTTGGTTCCCCCTTCCCCCCAAAATTGTCTCTGCACTATGATCCATACAATACACTAAACATACATAGGAATCAACCTATGTATGGGATTTGATTGTGAGCCATTTGCAGGGACAGTCAAGTGACAGATCTGTCCCGTGTACAGTAAATCCCAGCTCTGTACACATAAATATTTGCCTTTTTTGTGTATTTCAGCCTGCCAGCTCCGATCACAGCTGGCAGGCTGTTCACGGCAGGTTCCTGTGTGCTCCTGCAGGGAGCGCGCTCTCGTTCCCTGCTAATCTCCTGAGGGCAGCGATGACGCTAATCTGCATTAGGCGGTCCTGTGCCTGCCACACTCCAACTGCCCATCGGCGTTAGGCGGTCAGGAGGTGGTTAATGGCTATGCCTGGGGGTAATAGTAATGGTGGCCATACATGGTACAATTTTTCATTTTTTTCCGATTAGATAATTTAGTTCGATTATTCCGTTAGATCGAATATAAAGATTTTTCCAGCATGTCCAATCTGATTTTTCTCGAAAAAACGGGATAATCGTTCGAATTTCTTGATCGAAAAAAAAAATATTTTCAACTTTCATTCGATTCAATCATTTAGATCGAATAAACGGGATAATCGAACGTTTTTTATTGTACCATGTATGGCCACCATTAGATGTTGTTTATATGTGATTGATGACTGCATGCTGCGGCTAGGTAGGTGTGTGTTATTGGTGACTGTTTTCTGTAGACAGTTAGCGCCCGGTATGTTATTTATGTGTGCGTTGGCTTGCTGTTGGAGTATAGCTTTACAGATGGAGGTTATGTTGTTATAATATATGTTTTGGGTGCTTTTATCTGCCGGCATGTTCCCTGCAGCTCTCTGCAGTCAGCAATGTGCAGTTTACTAGAAGAGCAGTCTCATCCAACTAACTCAGTATTCAGGTCTGTGTTTTGTTAAAGTGGGATTATCAGCCATAAAATCAAATTCCATTTACCCACTGCTCTGTATTTATGTAGTCTACATCCTGACCCTGCATTGCAAGCATCCCCATATAATCATAAATGTTTCTGCTGTTATACATTTTATCTTGACCTGGCTTTATTCTGGTGCATTGTCAAGGAGAGGGAAGCTTGTTCTCTCCCCTCTCACATTCCTGCTCCCCGCTGATTGGCTGAGGGCAGATCAGTGTGACATGAAGCTGAGAAGGCAAATACACCTCACCCCTTTGTATTTCAGCAGCTTCTGCAATCTATACTGTGTTCATATGTGTTTACAAAGCAAGCTAGATGTGACCGTGTGAAACGAGGCTGAGAATAGGAGAAAAGTTTTTTTAGGAGAAAAAAAAGTAAGGGAGCAAATGACATCAGGATTGGCTTCAGTCAGAGGCAATAAAGATGGAAAATGCCTGAAATAGTTTTCACTATATTTACTATATAATATCCACTGAAATCAAAACATGGACAGCACAATCCATATGGTATGTAAGTAGAGCAAGTATTTATCTACTTATATATGTTTTATATATTCTACTTCTATATGTTTTCTTCCTGGGATAGTATGGCTGTTCCTGCTTCTTTAAAGGATACCCGAAGTGACATGTGACATGATGAGATAGACGTGTTTGTACAGTGCCTAGCACACAAATAACTATGCTGTGTTCCTTTTTTTTCTTTCTCTGCCTGAAAGAGTTAAATATCAGGTATGTAAGTGGCTGGCTCAGTCCTGACTCAGACAGGAAGTGACTACAGTGTGACCCTCCCTGATAAGAAATTCCCCTTTTTACCTCTTTCTTGCTCTCAAAAGCCATTTTCTGCTAGGAAAGTGTTTTATAGTTGGAATTTCTTATCAGTGAGGGTCACACTGTAGTCACTTCCTGTCTGAGTCAGGACTGAGCCAGCCACTTACATACCTGATATTTAACTCTTTCAGGCAGAGAAAGAAAAAAAGGAACACAACATAGTTATTTGTGTGCTAGGCATTGTACATACACATGTCTATCTCATCATGTCACATGTCAGTTCGGGTATCCTTTAAGTAGCCAGTTCTAGGTGCCTCAGTAAAATGCAAAATCCCTATGTTGGCAGGAATGATAGTCAACAACATTCACCCCATTCAGAGACTTGTGCTTGTACTGTATTAAACTAGACACCTGAACAGATTTCAATCCCTGCCTGTTCTCTTCAGCTTAGGAGGTGGCCATCTAGTGGTAATTTATTGGTAATGCAAGTGGTGGAAGTTACAGATCTCTTTTCAGCTTCCCAAGTCAAGTGTTTCCCTCTTATCTCCTCCTCCTTTCCCAAAATAAGTTTGTTTGTTTTTTGTCTTTTTCCTCTAGTTTCCAAGTTGACTAAAATCAAACGTCCTAATGAGCTGGATTTGTCCTTTGCATTGACAGAAATCAGATGCTTAGCTCCTTTTAACTTGAGTGAATGCGCTAAACCAGCATCTGCATCCAAGAGGAACTGCAATTAAAACAGTGGCGTAGCTAAAGAGCTATGGGCCGTGGTGCAAGTTTTGCATTGCCCCCCCCCCCCCAAGCACTCTATACATAACAATTTATACGGCGCACCAAAACCTGCCAACAGCAACTACAGTGTCAGAGATGCAAGAGGGGGATGGGGAACAGCTTGTTAACGATTGCTACCATTCAAAGCATGTATAGTAGTGATCATTACCAGCACAGGACCAATAAAGAGGTAATGCTGTGGTTGAAGGAGGGCCCTACGGGGCCCCTCTGGCCCAAGGGCCCCAGTGCAGTTGAGACCTCTGTAATCCCTATTGTTATGCCACTGAATAAAAATAACATAATAAATCGCTTACTTTTTACAGTATCGATTTATAGTTCTAGTCAGTGTTTGCCCATCGTAAAATCTTTCCTAATCCCAATGCATTGTGACATTTATCTCTGATGGTGACATCTTTAGTTCTGCCAGGTGATCTGTACGGAATGTTTGTTACTGAGAGTTCTACGCACAGAGGGATATATTGCTTGCTTGGCAGTTGGAAAAAGCCATTATTCTGGAGCAGTAAATAATGTTTTGGACTGTATTTTCCATGCTATGTGGATCCTATAAAAATATGAGTGTAGTTTGCATGATTTGAGTACATCTGTTAAGCAGCATCAATATGTTTCTTGGCGTTTCTGTTCAGCAGGTGGAGGTATGTTGCCAGCAATGATGCCTATGGCTTCTTCACCATTGTCTGCTCCGGGTGCCTCGAGAGTCATCCCAGTGGGAGGTGTTTAACACACTAGTATATATTATAACAAGAAATACCCCGACAATGTTTTCAAATACTACTTATTCTTTCTTATAACTGTACTGATGTATTCAACTCTATATACTGACTGCACTGATCTCTCCCCCTCTACACTCTATATACTGACTGTACTGATATATCCCCCTCTACACTCTGTATACTGACTGCACTGATCTCTCCCCCTCCATACTGACTGTACCCCTCTGTCCCCCTCTACGCTCTATACTGACTGTACTGACCTCTCCTCACCTCTCCTCCTCTACACTCTGTATACTGACTGCACTGATCTCTCCCCCTCTACACTCTATACTGACTGTACTGATCTCTCCCCCTCTACACTCTATATACTGACTGTACTGATATATCCCCCTCTACACTCTGTATACTGACTGCACTGATCTCTCCCCTCTACACTCTATATACTGACTGCACTGATCTATCCCCTTCTACACTCTATATACTGACTGCACTGATCTATCCCCCTCTACACTCTATATACTGACTGCACTGATCTCTCCCCTCTACACTCTATATACTGACTGCACTGATCTATCCCCCTCTACACTCTATATACTGACTGTACTGATATATCCCCCTCTACACTCTATATACTGACTGCACTGATCTATCCCCCTCTACACTCTATATACTGACTGTACTGATGTATCCCCCTCTACACTCTGTATACTGACTGTACCCCTCTATCCCCCTCTACACTCTGTATACTGACTGCACTGATCTATCACCCTCTACACTCTATATACTGACTGTAGCCCTCTATCCCCCTTTGCACTCTGTATACTGACTGCACTGATCTATCCCCCTCTACACTCTATATACTGACTGCACTGATCTATCCCCCTCTACACTCTATATACTGACTGCACTGATGTATCCCCCTCCATTCTCTATATACTGACCGTATTGATCTATCCCCCTCTACACTCTATATACTGACTGTACCCCTCTATCCCCCTCTACACTCTATATACTGACTGTACTGATCTATCGCCCTCTACACTCTATATACTGACTGCACTGATCTATCCCCCTCTACACTCTATATACTGACTGTACTGATGTATCCCCCTCTACACTCTGTATACTGACTGTACCCCTCTATCCCCCTCTACACTCTGTATACTGACTGCACTGATATATCGCCCTCTACACTCTATATACTGACTGCACTGATCTATCCCCCTCTACACTCTATATACTGACTGTACTGATGTATCCCCCTCTACACTCTGTATACTGACTGTACCCCTCTATCCTCCTCTACACTCTGTATACTGACTGCACTGATCTATCACCCTCTACACTCTATATACTGACTGTACCCCTCTATCCCCCTCTGCACTCTGTATACTGACTGCACTGATCTATCCCCCTCTACACTCTATATACTGACTGCACTGATCTATCCCCCTCTACACTCTATATACTGACTGCACTGATCTATCCCCTTCTACACTCTTTATACTGACTGTACTGATGTATCCCCCTCCATTCTCTATATACTGACCGTACTGATCTATCCCCCTCTACACTCTATATACTGACTGTACCCCTCTATCCCCCTCTACACTCTGTATACTGACTGCACTGATCTATCCCCCTCTACACTCTATATACTGACTGCACTGATCTATCCCCCTCTACACTCTATATACTGACTGCACTGATCTATCCCCTTCTACACTCTATATACTGACTGTACTGATGTATCCCCCTCCATTCTCTATATACTGACCATACTGATCTATCCCCCTTTACACTCTATATACTGACTGTACCCCTCTATCCCCCTCTACACTCTATATACTGACTGTACTGATCTATCGCCCTCTACACTCTATATACTGACTGTACTGATCTCTCCCCCTCTACACTCTATATACTGACTGTACTGATCTATCCCCCTCTACACTCTATATACTGACTGTACCCCTCTATCCCCCTCTACACTCTGTATACTGACTGCACTGATCTATCCCCCTCTACACTCTATACTGACCGTACTGATCTATCCCCCTCTACCCTCTATATACTGACTGTACTGATAACTCCCACTCTACATTCTATATACTGACTGCTCTGATCTTTCACCCTCTACACGCTATATACTATATAGACTGTAATTATATATTCTCCTACTACTATACTCTGCATTATATATAGAAACTATTCTAGCACATAATCTTCCTCCTACATTTTACATTCTATACACTGCCTCTACTGCTATAGCCTCCTCTTATATTGTGTGTATGACCCCACTACCAGGGGTGAGCCTGGGGTGCCTGGCACCTGGGTGCAAGATTTTCTCTGGCGCCTATGGGAGTGGTTAAATTAGATGATACAATAGAGAAGGTACATCGCTACACTGCAGGCTGGTAGAGACAGTGCTGGATCCTGGATTGCTCGATCCAAACAAAGTAGCAGGTAGAAATGGAAGGTCCGCAACAATATCTCTTGAAAATGCTCAAAATCTTTATTTGGGACGTGTCCTCATATCAGTAAAAGCACAGCTGACATGTTTCGGGCCAGATATTGCCCTTAATCATAGCTCAAAATCACACAAGGTCTCATCTGTTTTTATATAGGTGGTAACAGAGCAGGGTGGGGCACATGCCTCTCCCACTGAATGAGGAGTTAAAACAAATATCAATCTCCTTATATGCTGCAGTCACGACCCATATATGCATGAATTTATGTTAAAAAAACCATACAAGGTAAAACATAAAATAAAAGCAAAAAACAAACAAAAAAGAACAACAACAAAATGAGAAGCAAAAAAACACAGCTCTTAGAGTGGTGATTAATAAAGTATTCATGATGTCACCAAGGCCAGATCCCACCTAGCATTCAGACCTTTGGGGACTCTAGTTCCAAGACGGAATATCCATAGAGCCTCCCTCTTTCGAATTATTGATAGTAGATCCCCACCTCTTTTTGGTGAAAAGACCCTCTCTATGCCCTGAAAAATAAAACCGGACATATCACCACCATGTGTCTCCCGAAAATGTTTGGCTACATTTGAGATGTTTCTTGTGGACCAGGTGATTAAGGGCAATATCTGGCCCGAAACATGTCAGCTGTGCTTTTACTGATATGAGGACACGTCCCAAATAAAGATTTTGAGCATTTTCAAGAGATATTGTTGCGGACCTTCCATTTCTACCTGCTACTTTGAGTGGTTAAATTAACCGCGCCCAACCACATAACCACACCCATGTCCTTCCTAATCACACCCACACCTTCCACCTCTTTACGCATGCATGTGATACCCCATTCCTACCCCTCTTCCATGGGCTTGCTCCTGGCTGGCTTTGGCTTCCTGCGAGTCTGCTAGTCTCTGGACTGACTCAGGCTGAGAGGCTCTGCGAGTGCGACGCAGTCACACACTGCGTATTTATGGCTGCCTGCGGCCACCCTACTCTCGCTCGCTGACGTCGGCTCCTCCCCCATGCCAAGCCCAAGGTGGGCTGCCTGTATCTTTCCCGTTGCGCCACACAGCCTGCCAGTGTTGCCAACCTTTCACGTTATTTTTTACTGACAAATACCTAAAAATTTACTGACAAAAGATTATTTTTACTGACAAAAATTCCCCACTAAATGCACATAAGAGACAGCTTTTCCCCATGTAAATGCACATAACGAGAGACAGCTTTTCCCCATGTAAATGCACATAACGAGAGACTGCTTTTCACCAGCAAATGCACATAACAAGAGACTGCTTTTCACCAGCAAATGCACATAACAAGAGACTGCTTTTCACCAGCAAATGCACATAACAAGAGACTGCTTTTCACCAGCAAATGCACATAATGACAAACAGCCAGTGTCCCCGGGATAGGTAGCCAGGGGGTATATGTGCCCGGGATAGGTAGCCAGGGGGTATACGTGCCCGGGATAGGTAGCCAGGGGGTATATGTGCCCGGGATAGGTAGCCAGGGGGTATATGTGCCCGGGATAGGTAGCCAGGGGGTATATGTGCCCGGGATAGGTAGCCAGGGGGTATATGTGCCCGGGATAGGTAGCCAGGGGGTATATGTGCCCGGGATAGGTAGCAAGGGGGTATATGTGCCCGGGATAGGTAGCCAGGGGGTATATGTGCCCAGGATAGGTAGCCAGGGGGTATATGTGCCCAGGATAGGTAGCCAGGGGGTATATGTGCCCAGGATAGGTAGCCAGGGGGTATATGTGCCCAGGATAGGTAGCCAGGGGGTATATGTGCCCAGGATAGGTAGCCAGGGGGTATATGTGCCCAGGATAGGTAGCCAGGGGGTATATGTGCCCAGGATAGGTAGCCAGGGGGTATTATGTGCCCAGGATAGGTAGCCAGGGGGTATTATGTGCCCAGGATAGGTAGCCAGGGGGTATTATGTGCCCAGGATAGGTAGCCAGGGGGTATTATGTGCCCAGGATAGGTAGCCAGGGGGTAATATGTGCCCAGGATAGGTAGCCAGGGGGTAATATGTGCCCAGGATAGGTAGCCAGGGGGTATTATGTGCCCAGGATAGGTAGCCAGGGGGTAATATGTGCCCAGGATAGGTAGCCAGAGGGTATATGTGCCCAGGATAGGTAGCCAGGGGGTATATGTGCCCAGGATAGGTAGCCAGGGGGTATATGTGCCCAGGATAGGTAGCCAGGGGGTATATGTGCCTAGGATAGGTAGCCAGGGGGTATATGTGCCCAGGATAGGTAGCCAGGGGGTATATGTGCCCAGGATAGGTAGCCAGGGGGTATATGTGCCCAGGATAGGTAGCCAGGGGGTATATGTGCCCAGGATAGGTAGCCAGGGGGTATATGTGCCCAGGATAGGTAGCCAGGGGGTATATGTGCCCAGGATAGGTAGCCAGGGGGTATTATGTGCCCAGGATAGGTAGCCAGGGGGTATTATGTGCCCAGGATAGGTAGCCAGGGGGTATTATGTGCCCAGGATAGGTAGCCAGAGGGTAATATGTGCCCAGGATAGGTAGCCAGAGGGTAATATGTGCCCAGGATAGGTAGCCAGGGGGTAATATGTGCCCAGGATAGGTAGCCAAGGGGTAATATGTGCCCAGGATAGGTAGCCAGGGGGTAATATGTGCCCAGGATAGGTAGCCAGGGGGTAATATGTGCCCAGGATAGGTAGCCAGGGGGTAATATGTGCCCAGGATAGGTAGCCAGGGGGTATAGGGTCCCCGTTTAGGTAGTGACAGGAGCGCACCCAACCCTCCCCTCCCGCCGCTGCTGCCTCTGCCGCCGCCGCTCCCCCCCTCACCTTGCAGCAGCTTCAGACCTCAATCAGCGGGCGACCCGACCAGTAAAAAGGCGCCAGGCGCACCCGCTCTATATGCGGAAGTGATGTCACTTCCGCATATCAGTGCGGCGTGCTAGGTCCTAGCAACCGCCCGCCTGATCGAGGTCTGACGCGGCGCCGGCGGCTAGAGGGAGGGAGGGAGCGAGCAAGCGGCGGCCACAGGGGGAGAGCGGCGGCCCGGGCGGCGCCTCTCAGAGGCAGGCGCCTGGGTGCCTTGCACCCGCAGCACCCGCCCAGGCTCGGCCCTGCCCACTACAGTACTCATGGCCGGCCTTTGACCTGTGCGACCGGAGCGGTCGCACAGGGCGCCGGCCTCCAAGGGGCGCATGTGCAGAGGTTTCTATTCCCCTCACTCGCGGCTCCCTCCGATCTCCGGCACTCACTGTCAGCCCTGTTCAGCTGTGGGTGAATCGGCAGCTGTGATGACAGAGGGAGCCCAGTGGTGGCGCTGTGTATCTCAAATACAGGAAGTGCTTTCCTGAATGAGCACTTCCTGTATTTGAAGTATACAGCGGCTTCCCTCGCTCTGCCATCAATGCTGCTGGACCACCCACCGCTGAACTACATGGCTGGCAGTCTTGAGTGCCGGGGATGGAGGGAGCCACCACAGAGGGGAACTTGTTGCAGCCCACAGGTCTGTGTGACAGGAGCACATCTCCCAGCTCCCACAGAGTGCCAGCAAACTGCAAGCAAGGGGGACAGCAGAGAGGCAGGTCAGTCACTCAGGGGGCTTTACATAGATAGAAATGCAGCCTTAATGGACCGGACTTTGTGCAGCAGTACACACACACACACACACTCACTCACTCACTCACTCTGTCTCTCTTCCCCCTCTCTCTACTCCTACCATCCATCCCTATATCTGTCTGTCTCTCTATCTCCCCATGCATCCATCCATCCCTATATATCTGTCTCTCTCTCTACTCCTCCCATCCATCCATCCATCCATCCATCCATATCTGTCTGTCTCTCTCTCTCTCTCCCCAAACATACATACATCCCTATAGCCCTGTCTCTCCCTCTCATATATGTCCCTAGATTATCTATTCCTATATCCTATCTATCTATCTATATATCTATCTATCTATCTATCTATCTATCTATCTATCCATCCATCCATCCATCCATCCATCCATCCATCCATCCATCCCTCTCTCTCACCCTCCCCCCCCCCCCTATGTTTTTCTCTCTCTCTTTTTCTCCCTCCTATCCCTCCCTCCCTATATCTGTCTCTCTCGTCCTCTCTCTTTCCTCCTCTCTGTCTCTCCCTCCTCTCTGTCTCTCCCTCCTCTCTGTCTCTCCCTCCCCTCTCTGTCTCTCCCTCCCCTCTCTGTCTCTCCCTCCCCTCTCTGTCTCTCCCTCCCCTCTCTGTCTCTCCCTCCCCTCTCTGTCTCTCCCTCCCCTCTCTGTCTCTCCCTCCCCTCTCTGTCTCTCCCTCCCCTCTCTGTCTCTCCCTCCCCTCTCTGTCTCTCCCTCCTCTCTCTGTCTCTCCCTCCTCTCTCTGTCTCTTCCTCCTCTCTCTGTCTCTCTCTCCTCTCTCTGTCTCTCTCTCCTCTCTCTGTCTCTCTCTCCTCTCTCTGTCTCTCTCTCCTCTCTCTGTCTCTCTCTCCTCTCTCTGTCTCTCTCCTCTCTCTCTGTCTCTCTCTCCTCTCTCTCTGTCTCTCTCTCCTCTCTCTCTGTCTCTCTTCTCTCTCTCTGTCTCTGTCCCCCTCTCTCTCTCTCTCTCTCTGTCTCTCTCTCTCCTCTCTCTCTGTCTCTCTCTCTCCTCTCTCTCTGTCTCTCTCTCTCTCCTCTCTCTCTGTCTCTCTCTCTCTCCTCTCTCCTCTCTCTCTGTCTCTCTCTCTCCTCTCTCTCTGTCTCTCTCTCTCCTCTCTCTCTGTCTCTCTCTCTCCTCTCTCTCTGTCTCTCTCCCTCCTCTCTCTCTGTCTCTCTCCCTCCTCTCTCTCTGTCTCTCTCCCTCCTCTCTCTCCCTCCTCTCTCTCTGTCTCTCTCCCTCCTCTCTCTCTGTCTCTCTCCCTCCTCTCTCTCTCTCTCCCTCCTCTCTTTCTGTCTCTCTCCCTCCTATCTCTGTCTCTCTCCCTCCTCTGTCTCTGTCTCTCTCCCTCCTCTCTCTGTCTCTGTCTCTCCCTCCTCTGTCTCTCTCTGTCTCTGTCTCTCTCTGTCTCTGTCTCTCCACTCTCTTTCCTCCTCCTCTCTCTCTTTCCTCCTCCTCTCTCTCTTTCCTCCTCTCTCTCTCTTTCCTCCTCTCTCTCTCTTTCCTCTCTCTCTCTCTCTTTCCTCTCTCTCTCTCTCTTTTCTCTCTCTCTCTCTCTTTTCTCTCTCTCTCTCTCTCTGTATGTCTCTCTCTCTCTCTGTATGTCTCTCTCTCTCTCTGTATGTCTCTCTCTCTCTCTCTCTCTCTCTCTCTCTGTATGTCTCTCTCTCTGTATCTCTCTCTCTCTCTCTCTCTCTGTATGTCTCTCTCTCTCTCTCTCTCTCTGTATGTCTCTCTCTCTCTCTGTATGTCTCTCTCTCTCTGTATGTCTCTCTCTCTCTGTATGTCTCTCTCCCCCCCCCCCCCCTCCCTCCCTCCCTCCATCCATCCCTATATCTGTCTCTCTCTCTCTCTCTCTCTCTCTCTCTCTCTCTCTCTCTCTCAATGTATATATATTTGTCTGTCTGTCCATCCCAATATTACCTATTGTGTGTGTGTGTGTGTGTGTGTGTGTGTGTGTGTGTGTGTGTGTGTGTGTGTGTGTGTGTGTGTGTGTGTGTGTGTGTGTGTGTGATGAGGGGGCACCATAATCAGGCTTCGCTCAGGGCGCTGTAAAACCTAAGGCCGGCCCTGATCAGTACTACACTACATTCTACTGTATATATAAATGATATGGACACATTCTCAACCTCCTCCTCTCTACATTCTATGTACTGCCTCCACTGATACATCCTCCTCCTCTATGCTCTACATTCTGTACACTGGACTTCTGATATTTCCTACTCTGCACTCTGCAGCCCAGTACTGATTTTAATGCTTTATCATTTTTTTTCCGCACACTACCTTCCATATATTCTTTGCAGATGCTGGCTGGGCCACTGCATACCACCAAACCTTCCTTGAGCAGATCACCACTTCCATTTATAGATTCCCATAGAAATAGCAACAAAAGTTGTTTAGGTGATATGCATGGTTCTGATCCAGTTCTATATCATGTAAAGACAAATAGAAAACGAGAGCCCCAATAGTGTATTATTGTTATTGCCTTATGGGAGAAACTGAAAGGAAAAATACTCACAGGTGTAGGTTGCGGACCTAGGCAACCACTGTTTTCGCAGACGGGGAATTTAGACCTGTCCCCGCTCAGGCTAAAAGGTCGCTCTCCGTAGATAGAAAAAGGTGTTCACACCCATCCAACCAGTGGATACAATCGTATTCAAAAAAAAGATCACAGAGGCGCCCCAAGATTAAAAACACAATACTTAAAATGTATCAAAATGGGGGTTGCTGGATGATACACCTCCCCAAAAATGACAAATCGCACTGATTCACATAAGGAAACAGCTTTATTCTTACTCCAAAATAATGTGGAGTAAGAATAAAGCTGTTTCCTTATGTGAATCAGTGCGATTTGTCATTTTTTGGGGAGGTGTACCATCCAGCACCCCCCATTTTGATACATTTTAAGTATTGTGTTTTAAATCTTGGGGCGCCTCTGAGATCTTTTTTTGAATACAGTTCTATATCATGCCTGGAGAAGAAGCTTAAGGTTTTGAAAGTTTGCAGAGAAATCTTGTACAGCAAATCAGGGATGAGCAGAAACGACGCCAGTGCGAATTTACGCATCGTAGTTCGCCTCTACGCATTGTAGATTGTAGGTGCAGTTTCAAAACTACGCTTACGAATTTACACATAGCGAAGTACCGCTTCGCGTAGCTTACGCCCACTATGCGTAGTTAACGTGTATTGCTTGGTGAACTACGAATGCGTTACTAGCGTCTAATTTTCAGCGTGCGATTGTATGCGTACAAATTTAAGGGGAATGTACGCATGGAAGAGTTCCTGGTAGGAATTATTGTGTAAAATGTTCTGCATGCGGGCATAAGCACCCGCATGCGTAATTGCGCATTTTAACGCGCATCCTACGAAACGCATACAAAGTGAATATTTGATTTTGTAGCTGTAGTTTGCGAAGCGTAATTGCGTAAAACTACGCGTAGTTCCAGCCTAGCGAAGTTGGCTGACTACGACCATCCCTACATCCAATCAGTAAAGGTATCACCTAAACAACTTTTGTTATGTGTTCGGATTCTCTCCTTGACTAATACTGGACCACACGCAACTAGACTCCTAAAATAAAACAAACAAAGAGGCATGTACATGGCATTCGTAAAATTTGGTAGGACAAATCCACAACGTGTTTCAGGGATAACTCACTTCCTCTGGTGTACCGTGCATTGAATCCTGCTACAGACCGATTCAAAACAAGTGATACAACAGAGATATTATTTACATTAATCAGCTATTAGTTGAGCCTGTAAATATCTATCTGCATAATGGGACAGCAATTTTAAGACATTTTAGATGCATTTTAAGTATAGATAATACAGTTTATACTTAAATGCAAGTCTAAAACATGCACTGTTGGGGTACTTGAGGACTACAAAAGAAGAAAAGTCCAGTGGCTCAAACTGTTAAACTCAGTCAGCACCAGGAAGTTGACCAGGCCACACCTGGATCCAGCAGAGGTGCATATATAGCCAAGCAAAGTAGAAAAGAAGACGGGTTCTCGACCTGAATTTGTGCAATTATAGCGATAGTTTTATTGTGCCTTAGCAGGCAAAAACACAACGTTTCGTACTTGAGGACCAGCCACAGGACGCCCATGAGGCGGAGAGTGAGGCAGGTCCCTCAGGGGGCGGACGTGGTGGAGGCGGTGCCCAACTGGCCATGGGGGGGGGGGCGAGCTGGAGGGTGGAGCAGCAGGCACAGCGGTGGGGGGGGGGGGGGGTCAGACACCACCTCCCTCACCTGAGGCTCCCCCATACGCGCTCCCCCTCCAGCTTGTTTGCCCAGCATTACGTTAAGAAAAGAGTGGGGAAGCAATTACTCACCACTTTCCAGTCCCAGTGTTGCGTTCCAGTCTAGAACCGGCCCTGTTGAAGACTAGTGATGAGCACAGATAATTCCCATAGACATAATTTTGCATCGAAATTCGCAATTAGAATGCAAAATCATAATGTGAAATTTTGGGAAAAATTGTAATTAATTTTGTCTATAATTGTAATTATTTGTAATTTTGCATATATTTTGTGCTGACTATAGCAAAGCCCCCATATATTCTATTGCCACCAAAATTGCTACATACGGTATGTTAAAGAGAACTCGAGGCAAGTATTTTATATCTTAAACGAATCATCAGCCAAAATTAAGAAAATAAGGTTTACTCACTTAGGGCTTTCTCCAGCCCTTTGCAGCCGACTGTCCCACGCCGACTGCTCCGCTCTCCTCCGCAGTAGTTCTGCGCATGTGCAGTGCGCTGCTGACCATGTGGCAATGCGCAGAAAGGGCGACCCTGTGGTCGGTCTCTGCACCGTGCGGGTAGCCCGGGACGGCGGCGGAAAGCAGAGCGATCAGCTTGGGACAGTCGGCTGCAAGTGGCTGGAAAAAGCCCCAGGTGAGTAAACCTCATTTTTTAAATTTTGGCTGATAACTCCTTTAAGAGAACGCAGAGGCATGTTCTGTGCATAATTACATGCCTCTGGGTCTCTGCATTGCCGCCTCTAGTCCCCCCTCCCGGGTCTGCTGTGCCCCCTGAAAAAAGCGCTAGGCTAACGACAATCGGCTTGTCGCCGGCCTTGTATTTACCTAGAGCCTGTCATCTGTATCGGCTACCTCACCTCTGTCCCCGCCGCTGCCCGCCTCCATGTGCTTCCTCCAATCGGAAGCTAAGCCACGACCCAGGAAGTACCTCCCAGGTCACGGATAATAGCTTCCGATTGGAGGAAGCACATGAAGGCGGACAGAGGTGGGGACAGAGGAGGGGGAGCCGATACAGAATGACAGGCTGCAGGTAAGTAAACGGCTAGCGGCAAGCAGATTGTTGCTAGCCCATCGCTTTTTTCTGGGGGCACAGCAGACCCCGGGGGGGGGGGGGGGGGGGGAGACTAGAGGCGGCAATGCAGAGACTCAGAGGCATGTCATTATGCACAGAACATGCCTCTGTTTTTTCTTAAGATTTAAAATTCCCGCCTGGGGTTCTCTTTAAGGAGAATAATAGTAACAAGTTAAAAAAAAAAATGTTTTGAAGAAAAATGTTTTTTTTAAACTGTCATTTTTCTGAGTTTAATAACCATTTTCCTTTGCATTTTTAAAATCAATTTTCTCAAACTACGTCTTTTTGAAAAAAAAAAAGACTTATACCCACTATTCTCTTTAAAGAGACACTGAAGTGGAAAAAAAAATTATGATATTATGATTTGTATGTGTAGTACAGCTAAGAAATAAAACATTAAGATCAGATACATCAGTCTAATTGTTTCCAGTACAGGAAGAGTTAAGAAACTCCAGTTGTTATCTCTATGCAAAAAAGCCATTAAGCTCTACGACTTTCAAAAGTCGTGGAGAGGGCTGTCTTCTGACTTTTATTATATCAACTGTTTTCTTTTTCTCTGCCAGAGGAGAGGTCCTTAGTTCACAGACTGCTCTGAAAGAATCATTTTGAATGCTGAGTGTTGTGTAATCTGCACATATTATAGAATGATGCAATGTTAGAAAAAACACCATATACCTGAAAATAAATATATGAGAATATTTTCTTTGCTGCTAATCTTCTAGTAATTATTCATAGTACACAACCAATTCATTATATCGTATTTTTTTTTCGCTTCAGTGTCTCTTTAAAAGGATCCTGAGCTGTGGTCTAAAATGGCCAAATAGACTTACCTGGGGCTTCCATTAGCCCCTCGTAGTCCGTGAGGTCCTCCGGGCACCCTCCAATCTTCCCACAGCTGCTCCATTAAAGCGGCGACTTCAGCCGAAGTCGTGCACCATGCGCGTTGCTGGGGGCATTCTGCGCGGTTCCTGAAAGAATGAACCAGGAGGGCACAGAACCCGCATGCCAATGTGTGCACAAGCAAGACGGGCGTGGGAAGGAGCTGCACAAGTACAGTTGTGCACGACTTCAGCTGAAGTCACCACTCTAACTGGGCCGCCGTGGGATGCCGGGGACCTCATGGACTACGAGGGGCTGGATGAAGCTCCAGGTAAATTCATTTTGGCCATTTTAGATCACTCTTTAGGGTCCATTGAACATATGCAGCAATTTTGGTGTTAACAAGCATGTATGCGTACTTTTGCAATTCACTACTAAAGTCGGCATGAAATTAGGTGAAAATTTTGTGAAAATGTACACAAAATTTTACAAATACCGGTAATTATAGGAAATCAATTGAATTTACATATTGTAATTACATATAGGTGGAGGTGCGAGAATTTACAGGAAATTTTATGTATTTGTAATTAGTTGATCCCGATCATCACTATTGAAGACTGTGGTTGGTGTGGTTGTTGTGGTCGGTGTATCAGTGCAGCGGGAGTACTGAAAGCCCTTTCAGGGAGGAGCCTGATGACTCCCTCAACAAATCTTTGCAACTTGCGTTTTTTATAGCTATCACTGCTTTATAAATGACGGGAATAATGTAAATGATAAGTTCCACTGGAAAGATGGTCAGTCATACAGAAGGTCCAATAGAATACGTTTATCATGCATATAAATTCTGCAGAACGAACACTTCTATTGTGTACAATGGTAGGTAGGAAACCCTAAGAAAAAAAAACACAGAGACACTGGGAGCCCAGATGGTGTAGTACATAGTTACATAGTTACATAGTTATTTGGGTTGAAAAAAGACATGCGTCCATCGAGTTCAACCAGAGAACAAAGTACAACACCAGCCTGCTCCCTCACATATCCCTGTTGATCCAGAGGAAGGCAAAAAACCCTTACAAGGCATGGTCCAATTAGCCCCAAAAGGGAAAAAAATTGCTTCCCGACTCCAGATGGCAATCAGATAAAATCCCTGGATCAACATCATTAGGCATTACATAGTAATTGTAGCTAGTGTTGGGCGAACACCTGGATGTTCGGGCCGAACATGGGCCAGATGTTCGGCATGTTCGGCCCGAACCCCGAACTCAATGCAAGTCAATGTGGACCCGAACATGCCGCAATACGGCCCCCCTATGGGGTCGCAGGCATAAGGGGGGAGCATGCCCCGATCGCGGGGGGGGTAGGAAATTCCCCCCACCCCCTCCGCTAGCGCTCCCCCCTCTGCCCGCTTCCCCATAAAAAAGTTGGCGTAAAGTTAAATAGTACCGGTGGTGGCTGCTGCAGTGGCTGGCTGGCAGTGGTGTGAGTGAGGAGGAGGAGTCCGAGTATGACGCGTTGAGGCCGGGCGGTTCAGCGGTAGTACCCTTGTGGTACTTCCGCCCTTTCTCTGACCTCATGTCCTCTACGTGATGACGCATACGAGGGTACGCGTGACGTCATCACGTAGAGGACTTGAGGTCAGAGAAAGGGCGGAAGTACCACAAGGGTACTACCGCTGAACTGCCCGCTGCCCGGCCTCAACGCGTCATACTCGGACTCCTCCTCCTCACTCACACCACTGCCAGCCAGCCACTGCAGCAGCCACCACCGGTACTATTTAACTTTACGCCAACTTTTTTATGGGGAAGCGGGCAGAGGGGGGAGCGCTAGCGGAGGGGGTGGGGGGAATTTCCGACCCCCCCCCCCCCCCCCCCCCCGCGATCGGGGCATGCTCCCCCCTTATGCCTGCGACCCCATAGGGGGGCCGTATTCGGCCGAACAGGGCTTTTTTCGGCTGAACAGGGGCCCTGTTCGGCCAGGCATTGAGCAGTTCGGGCGAACCCGAACAGTTTGGCCGAACACCATCAGGTGTTCGGCCGAACTCGAACATCACCCGAACAGGGTGATGTTCTGCAGAACCCGAACAGTGGCGAACACTGTTCGCCCAACACTAATTGTAGCCATGGATGTCTTTCAACGCAAGGAAAGCATCTAAGCCCCCTTTAAATGCAGGTATAGAGTTTGCCATAACGACTTCCTGTGGCAATGCATTCCACATCTTAATCGCTCTTACTGTAAAGAATCCTTTCCTAAATAAATGGCTAAAACATTTTTTCCTCCATGCGCAGATCATGTCCTCTAGTCCTTTGAGGAGGCCTAGGGACAAAAAGCTCATCCGCCAAACTTTTATATTGCCCTCTGATGTATTTATACATGTTAATTAGATCCCCTCTACGTTCAAGAGTTGTAGGGATGTTTAAAGGATACCAGAACTGAAAAAAATGATTGCTGCAGTGTGTGGGGGGTTAAAAGTACATACCATCCTCTCCTCCTGCCCCCTCCGTCTGCCGCTGTTAGTGTAATATACATGCCGGTGTCCCGGCGACTTGCTTGACCCCTCACCCGGACATACTGTGCCCTGTGTGCGCAGTATGTCCTCCCCTCTTCACTTCTGGCCGGCACATAGCGAACGGCTCAGAAGCACGCTGATGAATCTGATCCCTCTGTCTCCTCTGGGCTGTGTGTGCGCTCCACTACACCAAGCGTCACATGATTATCATGTGACGCTTGGTGTAGTGGAGCGCACACGCAGCTCAGAGGAGACAAAGGGATCAGCGTGCATCTGAGCCGCTCGCTATGCGCCGGCCAGAAGTGAAGAGGGAGGACACTCTGCGCACACAGGGCGCAGTATGTCCGGGTGAAAGATCAAGCAAGTTGCCGGGACACCGGCATGTATATTACACGGCATGTATATTAACGGCGGCAGACGGAGGGGGGCAGGAGGAGCGGATGGTATGTACTTTTAACACCCCACACACTGCAGCAATCATTTTTTTTTTTTTAAAGATTCTTTATTTTATTTTGAAGAAGAAAAAGCATTTTAAACAAAACAACAACAAGTGGTTCATCACAGTCTTGAACAAAATAAATACAGATAACAATAACGCTTAGTGGGGAGGGGCATTCCTAGCCACAGGTCAGATATAACATTCCAAACTATTGTGCACAACAGTTAAAATCCTAAGCCCAGGGGCCTATCCCTTCCCCCACTATTAACGCTTAAAGAGTAAAACTGTAGTGTTACCACTATTAAACGGAGTATATGAAGAGGGGTAAGGGGAAAGAAAGAAAGAGGGGGAAGGAAAGAAAACCAGAGGAAAGGAGAGAAATAGAATGGGTCCTCTGAAGACCAGATCCAGAGAACCCATTAGAGTGAAATAAAGAAGGAAAGATTTATAGTAAGATCCGCGCCGGGCCGAACCCAAATAGACCTCACATGATCTAGTAAAAAACTCAAGTTTATGAGGAAAAATGTGGAATCACCCCATTACGAAGGGGAAAATGTAAAATATTTATGTATCCTGGGGAATTTGTAGGTATTCTTCTGATTCTAGAAACATATCCCAGTGAATCCATGTACGTGAGAAGGCCTCGTCCCTATGGTGTAAGGTGTGGGTCAAAGACTCCATCTGATAGACAAACTTTATCTCATTGATCCATTCCCTTATTGAAGGCACAGATTGTGATTTCCAGTGGCGAGCAATAAGGACTCTTGCAGCTTGGATCAAATGGCGAGAAAGAGAGCGCTTGAATTTTTTAAAGGGTTTTGGGGTATTATGGAGCAAGTAGTATGAGGGATCTTCAATCGGATCTCCGTCTGTTAATGCAGCAATCATTTTTTTCACTTCTGGTATCCTTTAAGAAAAACATATCAGTATTCACAAAGGTGGGTTGCAAGATCAGCAACCATCAATTGCGCCTCAGAAGGATACTGCCTCCAAACGGGTACAGGTTGCACTCTGCAAAAATGAGCCTGGAGCCAAGGCCCGGGAAGTGCTTCCCTCAAGGAGGAGCGTGGTAGTGACAACACACGGTGGAGAGGTGCCCAAGAGTATAAGAATTCACTTACGGTACAGCGAGAAAAATAATTTGAGCACAAGACAACTCGTGGATCTCACGAAACGCATTGCCTTGTGCTCAATAAATGATTTTTCTTACTGTACCGTAAGTGAATTCTTGTCTGAGGTAAGCTACCTCAAGCGCTTTTTTATATTCAGCTTTTTTATACTCTTGGGCGCCTCTCCGCTATGTGTTGTCACTTCTATTGTATATATGCCAGATTTTGTATCCTCTAGAATTGTAATATTGGAGGATTGGCAAGGACGTGGAGAGGGGCCGTGCTCAACAATGGGGGTGGGCTGTAGATCAGTGAGGGAAGCCTCAGTTTGATTCTGAGGCTTCACTCTCTTTGGGTATGTATGCGATTTTGATCCCGAGCTTTGGGTTGGGATCACTTTAAGTTATCATGCATTTATTGGCATGTTTGTTTGGCAGGAAGAAAGCCAATGCGGCCGGGAATGTCTGCACCAGGATCTAGGAGACCATTGGCTAAATCAGCAGGTGTCCAATACCTTTGTCACATTCATGTATAGCGTACTGTAACGACGTATCTTTCTTCTACACTTTATGTACAGATTACACCAATATATATTTTCTTCCACACTCCACATTTTATATACAGATTCTGTGTATTTATTTAATGAAAGTGTATATATCCCCATCCTACACTCTCTGACTGTACCTACTGTCACAGAAGCCCTAGTGGTCAGACCGCAAATGGCCTTTCAAACGGCGCCAGCGCACGGATCGTGCGAACTCTGGTCGCAGTCAATGCGCAGGAACCGTTGGGAATTGGCCGCAGACCAACCAGAAGGGAGCCTGTGAGGTACGGTAATTACAACTTACACACTAGTTCAGGGTATAACTGCCACCACCTCTGTTACCATGGGACAGAGGAGCCCGCTGACTGTCTGTGCCTAGATCAAATAAAAACGGTTAAAACACGCTGTATTCTGTCTAGCCAACACCAAACAATAGTAGCGTCTCTTCAGAGACCTAGGATCAGTTTCTGTGTATGCTGAATAATAGGGTAGCTAGAACAACAACTGACGATAGAGTCGGTTTATTGAAAGCAATATAAATAATTAATATATACAGACAATTATTAAAATCAACAATTATTGAGACATTAATAGCCGGTATGAAAAATAAAAGAAAGGGGGGGGGGGGGGAAATACTTAGTTCCTGGAAAGATGTCCTTTTGTGGGAAGAATCATAAAGTTCTTGGTAAAATCATTTGTTTCAGCTCAAAGTTCAGAGTTCAGACCAGGTGGATGCCAGCATATCCTCAAGCTGGCACAGATGAGATCAAGATGGAGTTACAGGGTGGAGGACTCAGGGCCCGCCTGCCAGCCATGTGCTTTTGATGAAGCTGGTTTGGGGGTGTGGAAATGCCGGCCCCCTCTGAGTCACCCACCAATGACAGTTCATTCCCTCTGAGAGATTTTAGGGCTAAACTTATAAAATGCCGTAACTCATGAACGATACACGTTATATTTAGGGGGGTAACAGATTCATACTTGTCGTCTAATACAGATTAATATGACATCAGACATGGCTAGGGCAGCGGGTCCAGTTCTTAAGAAGGGTCATACCTCAATAACCGGACGGACTATCACAATGAGTTTCATATCTGCACGATGGCCAGATTTTACCGAACAAGACGATATGAATTTTATAGCTGTGCGAAGTATGGTTGCCATATAATCGTCAAGAAACCATACCCCACATGCATTCATATGTGGCCTGGTCGGAGCCGCTTCAGCTGGCTTTCTATTGCCCCCCTGTGGAGATTAGCTTCCTGAACTCAAGGGTTTGTTCCTGCTCATTAGCATATCAAAAGAGCCATCCTGCAGTTAAGCTGATGTCTTCTCTCTGCTGAGAAAAGACAGATGCTCCTACACAATCAATCTATTGATCTGAAGCGCAATCGATGCAGAGAATCGAGTGCAATCGCTCTTTCTTCACGGGCGGTTCCAGGACGCGTCTGCGGCCCCGCAACCGTCCGTGACACCTACCAATATGAGTCGCCAATATCCAGCACAGGCGGGAATTGCCTGATGCTGAATGTATTCTTGCTGGTGGCTTGAGAAGTCAAGCAATCAGCATAAAATTAACACTAACTTCCCTCCCCCTGCATGAAAGCTTCCAGACGCTTTGCTGCATCCTCTGTGCAAGGCTCTGATGCATCATGTGACCTGATGCAGGTCAGGTGACATGCTGGGGATCCGTACGGGAGCGCAGCTGGAGCTGCAGGACTGAAGAGTAGACCACCCCCTGGAGGATTCAGAAGTAGTTTCCGCTGCTCTGTACTTGATCGGAACGCCCCCATACTCCCCACACAGACATGCTAGTTAGTTCATGCTTGAGTTTCGGTTAACCAGCATCTTACTGTAAATCATGTACTACTTACTATTTCATACTCTACAGTTTATATACTGACTGTACTGATATATACCCCTCATCTTCTACACCTACATTTTGTATACTGTATCAACCTTTACACCTTCCTCCTACACTCTACACAATCTAAATACTGATTCTACTTATCTGTAAACGGACAGCACCAATGTAGCCTCCCCCTCTGCTTACATACATTGCATTTTGTACACTGACTAACCAAGATATCTTCCTCTTCCACACCTCTCTAAATACTGTATCGTGATCTATATCCTCCTCCTCTGCACTCTGTATACTCACTGTACTGATATATCTTCATCCTCTGCACTCTGTATACTCACTGTACTGATATGTCCTCCTCCTCTGCACTCTGTATACTCACTGTACTGATATATCCTCCTCCTCTGCACTCTGTATACTCACTGTACTGATATGTCCTCCTCCTCTGCACTCTGTATACTTACTGTACTGATATATCCTCCTCCTCTACACTCTGTATACTCACTGTACTGATATATCCTCCTCCTCTGCACTCTGTATACTTACTGTACTGATATATCTTCATCCTCTGCACTCTGTATAATCACTGTACTGATATGTCCTCCTCCTCTGCACTCTGTATACTTACTGTACTGATATATCCTCCTCCTCTGCACTCTGTATACTCACTGTACTGATGTATCCTCCTACTCCTGCACTCTGTATCCCCACTGTACTGATATATCCTTCTCCTCTGCACTCTGTATACTTACTGTACTGATATATCCTCCTCCACTGCACTCTGTATACTCACTGTACTGATATATTCTCCTCCTCTGCACTCTATATACTCACTGTACTGATATAGCCTCCTCCTCCTGCACTCTGTATACTCACTGTACTGATATACCCTCCTCCTCTGCACTCTATATACTCACTGTACTGATATATCCTCCTCCTCTGCGCTCTATATACTCACTGTACTGATATAGCCTCCTCCTCCTGCACTCTGTATACTCACTGTACTGATATATCCTCCTCCTCCTGCACTCTGTATACTCACTGTACTGATATATCCTCCTCCTCTCCACTATGTATACTCTCACTGTACTGATATATCCTCCTCCTCTACACTCTATATACTCACTGTACTGATATATCCTCCTCCTCCTCTGCACTCTATATACTCACTGTACTGATATAGCCTCCTCCTCCTGCACTCTGTGTACTCACTGTACTGATATATCCTCCTCCTCTGCACTATGTATACTCTCACTGTACTGATATATCCTTCTCCTCTGCACTCTGTATACTCACTGTACTGATATATCTTCATCCTCTGCACTCTGTATAATCACTGTACTGATATATCCTCCTCCTCTGCACACTGTATACTTACTGTACTGATATATCCTCCTCCTCTGCACTCTGTATACTCACTGTACTGTTATATTCTCCTCCTCTGCACTCTATATACTCACTGTACTGATATATCCTCCTCCTCCTGCACTCTGTATACTCACTGTACTGATGTATCCTCCTCCTCTGCACTCTGTATACTCACTGTACTGATATATCTTCATCATCTGCACTCTGTATAATCACTGTACTGATATATCCTCCTCCTCTGCACTCTGTATACTTACTGTACTGATATACCCTCCTCCTCCCGCACTTTGTATACTCACTGTACTGATGTATCCTCCTCCTCTGCACTCTGTATATTCACTGTACTGATATATCCTCTTCCTCTGCACTCTGTATACTCACTGTACTGATATATCCTCCTCCTCCCGCACTCTATATACTCACTGTACTGATGTATCCTCCTTCTCTGCACTCTATATACTCACTGTACTGATATATCCTCCTCCTCTGCACTCTATATACTCACTGTACTGATATAGCCTCCTCCTCTGCACTCTGTATACTCACTGTACTGATATATCCTCCTCCTCTGCACTCTGTATACTCACTGTACTGATATATCCTCCTCCTCTGCACTCTGTATACTCACTGTACTGATAGATCCTCCTCCTCTGCACCCTATATACTCACTGTACTGATGTCTCCTCCTCCTCTGCACTCTATATACTCACTGTACTGATAAATCCTCCTCCTCTGCACTCTATATACTCACTGTACTGATGTAGCCTCCTCCTCTGCACTCTATATACTCACTGTACTGATGCATCCTCCTCCTCTGCACTCTATACACTCACTGTACTAATATATCCTCCTCCTCTGCACTCTGTATACTCACTGTACTGATAGATCCTCCTCCTCTGCACCCTATATACTCACTGTACTGATGTCTCCTCCTCCTCTGCACTCTATATACTCACTGTACTGATATATCCTCCTCCTCTGCACTCTATATACTCACTGTACTGATATATCCTCCACCTCTGCACTCTATATACTCACTGTACTGATATATCATCCTCCTCTGCACTCTATATACTCACTGTACTGATATATCCTACTACTCCTGCACTCTGTATACTCACTGTACTGATATGTTAATTTTTTTGTAAATACAAAAAATGTCTTCCTGCTCATCCTCTGCACTCTGTTTCCCTTTCCTGCTTATCCTCTGCACTCTCTTTGTTTCCCTTTTCATGCTTATCCTCTGTACTATGTTGCCTCTTCCTGCCTCAGCTGCACTCAGTTTCCCTTTTTTTCTGCTCATCCTCTGCACTCTTTCCTGCACATCCTCTGCACTCTGTTTCTTTTCTCTTCCTGCTTATTCTCTTCCCTGGGTTTTCATTTTTCCTGCTCATCATCTGCACTCTGTTTCCTCTTCTTGCTTATCCTCTGAGCAGGAAGCGAAAAGCGTGCAAAGGATGAGCAGGAAGAGGAAACAGATTTCAGAGGATTAGCAGGAAGTGGAAAGAGTGCAATCTGTTTCCTCTTCCTGCTCACCCACTGCACTCTGTATCATCTTCCTGTTCATCATCTGCACTCTGTCACAGAAATGGAACTAATAAATACTTTTCTTGCTCCTGATCCTTTTGTACAGCGGCTGCTCACCTGCAGGTTTCTGAATTACCAGATGAAGCCATGGAAGGGTCAGAAGAATCAAATCCCTCTGAACAGGAAGTGCGGTCTTACTTTCCTGAGACCTGGATTTGGGACATGCAACCAATACCGTGAGACTCTCTCATGTGTTAATATTGTATACAATTACAGAACCTTTGTCTATATGGTTACAGTTGAAGCAGACCTGAAGTGAAAACCTAACAAAATAAGCTATAGCATCTGTTGGAGTAATCCCAAACTCAGCTTACCTGGTGTCCCGTATTATTGCTTTAGATTTAAAGGTTAAAAACCTAGGTTTGAAGAGTGAGGCAGTCATTGATATGACTGCTGCTTATCCAGCTCACACACACAGAAATGATGACCGCTGTCCTGATATCAGGAGTGTTTGCACAGCCTGACAGTAGTCTTATGACTTCTTAGAGAAAGTGCTGCAGTCCACTGACTGCAGAAAGACACTTTCGGCAGTCAATAGACTGGTACTTTATGAAGGATAAACAGTATTTGAAAGGTATAAATTACAAATACTATTCATAGTCAGTGCCCAATCCAAGAAACTCTTTGTAAAACAGTGGTCAAAAGTTCAGTTTAAATGAGTTAGATTCAGGTCAGAGTCATACATTCTGTCTACCCCTTCCTCCTTGACTGAACTTCAACCATTGGTCAATTCTGAGTCTATAGTCTTAAGTTGCTAGTGACAGAATTAGAGGGCACTGGTGTTGTGACAACTGCTAAGTAACCAATACTCAACTAGTTTTGTGGGTCAATGTTCACTTTCTTGGGAGAAATTATGCCTAGCCTACCGATTTTAAAAGTGAAGTCGAGGTGAGAATGATTTGGAGGCGCCCATATTTGTTTCCTTTTGAGCAATACCAGTTGCCTGGCTATCCTGCTGGTCCTCTGCCTCTAATACTTTGCTATAGACCCTAAACAAGCATGTAGCAGATCAGGAGTTTCTGACATTGTCATATCCTACAAGACAGGGCCGGCGCTACCATAGAGGCAAAGGGGGCATTTGCCCCGGGGCCCTGACCTCTGCTGAGGCCCCTGCAGCATTGACCCTGCTCCATTCTGCTGGGTCATAGAGTGGGAGGGAGACAGCGTAGCTCAGAGTGTAGTTGCTGCCCGTCCGCTCACCCGCCGGGACTAATAGGTATTTATGGCTGCTTGCAGGGCCCTGGGGAGCAGAGGGGTAATAGCGGGGGGAAGGGAAGCTTTGCGCTGTGGGACCTCAATGCTATAGTTTGCCACAGGGCCCCTTAAACCGGCCCTGCTACAAGATTAGCTGCATGCTTGTTACTGCAGCCAAATAGATCAGCAGGGCAGCCAGGTAACTAGTATTGTTTAAAAGGGAAATAAATATGGCAGCCTCCATATTACTCTCACCTCGGGTTCACTTTAAATGTCTGAGTTTTTTATATGTATTTTATCTTAAAATAAAATGTGAATTTTAAGGTATTCACTTATTTTATTATTGAAGATTTCCATCTTTTTTTGGAATAAGCATCATATTTCCACTGGCCATTTTTCATTTTGTTTTGATATTAGGAAGGGGATGTGGAATTAATTTTTTACTATATTCATGTACAAATGACAGTGTTTGTCCACGGTAAAATCTTTCCTCACCATGATTTACATTGTAAAAATGTATCACAGGTGGTGATATCTTTAGTCTTGGTCGGTGCATCTCTGTGGAATGTTTGTTCCTGATTATATCAAACCCAGAGAAAATGCCTCTGGTCTCCTAGAATACTCTTGGAGAAGAATTCCAGATTGCAAAATAGCCTACGCTAAACATCACTGGGAGGGCGTGGCTACATACCAATAGTCAGCAATATGTAGCTATAGGAAGTGTATCTGATTCTGAAACCAGGAAAACGACTGTACTGCACATCACTACAGGGCCTCTTTAAGATGATGAGCAATTTAAAGACATTCTATTTGTGTTTTGTAGCCCTTCAGGTTCTGCTGAGATCATGGTTCCTGTGCCAGATGCTATTACTGAGTGGAGTTCCCAGATGATTTGTGTTGGGCCTCGCAGTTTGGGCATGACTTCCACCAATCTCCGGGTTTTCCAGCCTTTCTTTGTTGAACTGGAATTGCCCTATTCTGTGAAACGGGGTGAAACCTTGCAGCTCAAAGCCTCCGTGTTCAACTACATGAATAAGAATATGATGGTATGGTCCATTTTTCACCTTGACTTACAGCTATCACAACACAACCCGTAGCTTACAGAGAATTTTCAATTTCAAAATTGCAACTCATGAAGAATTTCTAAAAACTGTCAAAAAAAAAGAAATCAAATTGCATGTCTTTGCTGCCTTGGCAACTGTATTCTTTGAACTGCTAAGACCTTGTGAACTCAAAGTTGACTCAAGCTAAAGTTTGTGTCAAAAAGGAAATGCTTATCTAAGGAGAGCGGTGCCTCTGGGTCCTGTAGAGGCATCCTCTGGTCCCCCGCTGATGCTCGTGGACCCCACAAAAATTTCCAACAAGAGCTTGTCAAAATTCTGATCGGGTGTATGGCCATACCTGCACAGAAAACCAGATCCGCTCGTGCTCGGCCCCCGATCAGCTGGAGGCTCCTGGCAAGCAGTGGCAGGAGTCCGGAGGTACCAGGAAGTATTAATAGGATCCAGAGGCTTCCCTGTTCTTAGGCAAGTATTTCATTTTTGAACTGAGCTTTGTCTTGGGTTTACTTGAATTGCTCATGCAGCAAGATCGGCATTACTGGACAGTCTCAAAGAAGAAAGTTTCGGGTAAATTCACAAAACTTCTCTTATAAAATCTCTCTCCGTGGCCCATATTCAAGAAACTTTCCGAACGTTTTCTCTCAGGTTGTCATTAGAACATACTTGAAACAAGTTTGAAATAACTTTTACCCAATTGTTAGTCCTTTTTGAAGTGGCAAAGTGATACAAAGATATTTGTAGAAACAATATCTCTTGGGAGAAAACGCAGGTGAAAAATATAGTATCATATGGACAGGGCTCCTATTCAATTAACTTTTTTCCTGAGTTCTCTCCAAGGTAATATGACTTTTAAGCCACCCCCTAGCAATAATAATAATAATAATTTTGACAATATTTTTCACCTACTTTTTGGTACTTTTTCAATTGCAGAGTTCTGAAAAACAATTTTTAATCGAAGATAAAAATGATCACTTAGGAAAAAACTTATGGAGAAAAAGTTAATTGCATATGGGCCCTGAACTGTTTTTCCTCTCTTAAAGCCCTACTCTGCCCTGATTCAAATAACCTTCCTCGAAGGAGATGTTTTTTTTTTATTCATCTAATCTAAAAAACATAATTTCAGGGAACCTAAACAAATCGTAGACTAAAAAAAGCTATGCTTTTGTTTCTTCGGCACAACCTATTTTTTTTTAAATACTTCTTTGGGCTGAAAATTAATTTCATGACTGGTCTCTCCTTAAAATGCAAGTTTTCATTCTAATTGGAAAAACAAACCAATTGATGCAGCAGTACACACCTTCAACCTCTGACCAATTTTAGTTTACCTACACGATCTTCTCACAGTATTCAAAATCAGTTGACCCTCGTGCTACATGGAGGTGGTAAATCAAAATTGAAGGTGCATTCCAGACTTAGGGCTCGATTCACAAAGCGGTGCTAACCCAGTTAGAGACTTTAGGCATGATAACCATTGCACCACGCTGGTGAAAAGCCAGTTTAGGCGTGATAAGTTTAGGCGTGATAAGTTTAGGTGTGATAAGTTTAGGTGTGATAAGTTTAGGCATGATAAGTTTAGATAAGTGTAGATAGCATGCAAAGTCCCGCACGCAAAGCAGCACCATTAAACTTTATGCGAAGTGCACCAGACTTTGCTAGCGCAAAACTTTTGATCAGCTGTGCACTGCGGTGCTAACCCAGTTGGCGCTTAAACTTATCACGCCTAAACTTATCACGCCTAAACTTATCACGCCTAAAGTTATCATGCCTAAACTGAGTTTAGGCGTGATAAAGAGCTTTTCACCAGCGTGCTAACTGTTAGCACCGCTTTGTGAATCAGGCCCTTAGAGAGAAGCTGAAAGCATTGAGTTTTTCTAAACAAAAGTGTAATTTCTCTTTAAGAGACACAAGGCTTTTCATATATCACTGCAGATAAGTGCCTCCAACTATACACACACTCATTTTCTTTAAAAACATAAAAAAATAAAAAATGGGCCAAATCTGGTGACCACGCCAGTAGTGAAAAGGTCTGTCCACCAAAAATAAATACTTTCAAAGAATGTGGCCAGCCAGCAGGGCCGGATTTAGGCCAAGGCCACCTAGGCCATGGCCTGGGGCACCACAGAAAGGAAGGGGCACCAAAGCAGCAGGCTAAACTGGTGCAGAATGTGCAGGCTTGCAAATGCTGCAATGCAGGGAGATCAGGCGAGTGCCGGACTGCGTTACTCTGCTGCTAGCCGCCTTTGCAGCAGCGACCTTGCTCTCTGTGCATGCTTGCATTGTGGCCAGCAGCTATGGACTTGGGCAGCATTGGAGACGGAAAGGAAGAGGAAGCTTCTGTACTGGAGACGAGCAAAGAAATGAGTGACACAGATTGCTGTTGCGGTGTGAAGGTGAGCTGGCTAGCTATACTGAAAGGGGGGGGGGGGAGGAGGGATTAAGGGAGTCATCTGGCTACCTATACTAGAGGGAAAGGGTTGGAGGAGTCATCTGCCTATCTATACTGGGGGGAGGGTCATCCGGCTACCTATACTAGAGGGAAGGGGGAGGGGTCATCTCGCTACCTATACTGAAGGAGGCGGCTGGTGACAGTGGTTTAGGACGGTAAAGAGTACAAATCCGGCCCTACCTGCCAGAATTGGTTATCTTCAATATAATATGATCTCAGTAGCTACATCAGTCCACCTGCCTTGATGCTTACAATTTTTCTACACTACTTGATATTTTGGTTGTTCATCCAGAAGTTGGCTGTTCTCATTTGCATTGTATTGTTCATGTTATAAAATAGTAATTCGGGGGAGGAACTGGAATTACCATGTAATGGGGTTGGCAGATCTATGCAGATCTAGAAAATAAAGCTTGTCGGTCTTATCACAGGACACCCATAGACATGGAAATCTCTAGATACTCTCCTAAAACAAACCTGAAACTCTGGTCCACAAAGCCATCAAATTTGGCCCGCAAGTGGTTTCCTCAATCTACCTTATGTTTGGCCCCCTCTAGATTACCAGGGAAGCTATATTGGGGATGAAGCCATAATCATCAGGGAAGCCTTAAAGCGGATCCGAGATGAAAAACTAACTATAACAAGTAACTTGTCTATATATCTTATATAAAGTTTAGATTCGTTTACACAGCAAATCTAGCTGCAATCAGCTTTAATAGAAAATTATTATTTCTTCCTGTGATACAATGACAGCAGCCATGTTGTTTGTAAACATTACACAGAGGCAGGCTTATCTGTATCTTGAGCAAAAAACCTAATCCCCCCTCCTCCTCCCTTCTGCCTCTGAAATCTCTGGCTAGTAATACCTCCCCCTCCTCCTGCCCAGACTAAGCTCCCATGAGCCCTTGCTACTGTCAGAAAGTGCCTTGGCTCTCTGAAAACCTGTGGGTGTGGCTTGTTTAGTTTATAGTTAATTTGAGTATTAAAACAAAAAAGTATTTGGCTTAAAGAATGCCCTATAAACTATAGGAATGGAACACAATTATGCAATGAGTAAAAGTTCATCTCGGATCCACTTTAAGGGGAGGGAGTAGGAAAAGCACTAGAAACCATGAAACTGAAACTGTATGGGGGAGGGAGGGGGTGCCATTAGACACCAGGGAACTGTATGAGGGATGAGCCACTGGACACCAGGGGACCGTAGAGGGGAGGGTGGGAGGACCACTAAACAGGGAACTGTATTGGAGGGCGGGGGTGGGCACTGAAACATCAGGACACTTTGTAAGGGAAGGAGGTGGCCACTAGGCATTGAGGTTTGCCCGTGACTTGGTCCCAGTGTTCAATTTCATCCCACTTTGTTTTTGAGTTTGACACCCCTGTCCTAAATCCTTTTCTGAATGGATGGACTCTAAACTGCTCACTTATACAGCTTCAGATTTTTTTTTGCTTCCAGCTAACTTGTCATTTGGCACATTTCTATGTTTGGTTGATTGCTTTGAGGACATCATCATAGACATAGAAAGACTATTAATATTTCCAGAAGGTCCATAAAGGGGAAATTTAGCCTATAGAGTCAGTCTGCAGTCCACAAGCAGCAGAGATCTTACTAGTCCACCGCAAAAAAAAAGCAATCAAGAGTTAAAATCCGGCAGAAAACATCACTGCAGCTGAGCAAGATCCCTTATTGTTCATTTCAATTTTTGTAGGTATCTCACTCCATTATTTACGTTTTCTCAGATTCGGACCTCTTTACCTGCTTCTGACCAGTTCCTTGTGAACAGCCCTGAAAGTATGAAATTCTGCCTGAGTGGGGGCCAGAAGAAGACTGTATCCTGGAAGGTGACACCTACTATGCTAGGTAAGCAAAATGTATGTACACCACCCAATGTCGTAGGAACCCCTATAGGAACCGTGGCAAATGCTAGGGGCACTGTTGCCCCTCAGTCTGAGTCACTTCAAGGGCCACTGCTGCCCTCCCCTCCCATGGTGCGCTGGTAATTTACCCAGCCTTTGTGTGCCTTTGTGGCCAACAAAAGGACATGCCTGAACTATGTTGCTCTATACTGTATACCTCCAGACAGGTCAGTTGTCAATGCTGGAAGTGTCAGGGGCAGCTGGGAGCCTGGCCAGTGACACTACAAATGGGGGCATTATAATTGGGGCAATATAACTCAGTACATGTTAATGGGGGAATGTGTCCTGGGGGCTCGATAGCTGGGGACATAAGAGGCGGGGGACTGTAATTGTAGGCCTTGTAGGAGACTTAAAGAGACACTGAAGCGAAAAAAAATATATGATCTCATGAATTGGTTGTGTACTATGAATAATTACTAGAAGATTAGCAGCAAAGAAAATATTCTCATATTTTTATTTTCAAGTATATAGTGTTTTTTCTAACATTGCATCATTCTCTAATATGTGCAGATTACACAACACTCAGCATTCAAAATGATTCTTTCAGAGCAGTCTGTGAACTAATGACCTCTCCTCTGGCAGAGGAAAAGTAAAACATTAACTAACAGTTGAGATAATAAAAGTCAGAAAACAGCCCTCTCCACGACTTTGAAAGTCGTAGAGCTTAATGGCTTTTTTGTATAGAGATAACAACTGGAGTTTCTTAAATCTTCCTGTGCTGGAAACAATTAGACTGATGTATCTGATGTTAATGTTTTATTTCTTAGCTGTACTACACATACAAATCATAATATCAGAATTTTTTTTCCGCTTCATTGTCTCTTTAATGAGTGGGCACTCTAACTCTGGACATGGTAATGAAGGAAGATTTCATCAGGGCTTTAAAATTATGGTGTTGATAGTGTGTGTGTGGGTGGAGAGGTTAAGTGATTACTGATATAGGGGATATGCAAGAAATAAATATTTTACTATGGCAGGTTGTATAATCTATCGGGACACTGCTATAATGTTGGTACATGCTCTTATTATGTCCCGTTTGGACTATTGTAATATATTGTTTTGTGGACTACCAACGTACAGACTGGCAACACTCCAATCTGTACTGAACTTAGCTGCTCGTCTCATTCATCTTTCTTCTCGTTCTTCCTCTGCTGCTCCTCTCTTGTTAATTGGAAGCCAATGAAGAGCTTGACCGAGCATCCAGTTCAAACTCTTAACCCAAACTTACAAAGCTCTCCACAGTCTCTCTCTCCTGTGTACATCTCCTCACTAGTTTCCAGTCAGGTTAGTCTATGGCGACGCAGGGATTGTTAAATGACCGACACGACGTTGGGGCGCGCATGTGCAGAAGCATATTTTTTATAATCAGCTTCCTTGCACTTCCGCATACCATGACCGCAAGCGCACGTCACTTCCTGCTTGGACGAATGCTAGAGGGGGAATACCGCGTAGTAACGCAGTATTCCCCGAAGGCCTGGTTTTGGCAATGCGGCGAGTCTGCCGCACCGCCAGGTTGCAGTTTGAAACCGGCCTTAATGCTGTAAATAATCTTTTAGGTCAAAGAGGAAATGCTGAATTTCAGACCACTTTAATGATAAAGTGGAGTCGGTACCTGATAGTTATTTACCTGGGGAAGGAAGGCGGTGGAGGATGGAATGCATGAAATAGAGCCCAGTGACTTGCCTCTGCCCTTTCTAGATTCCCTTTTTCCTGCTGTAGGGTTGATTTTGTGTTTATATGTACTGTATATGAACTACATGCAGATCTTTTCTTTTAGGCCAGATGAATGTCACAGTCATCTCTGAAGCGGTGAAGAACCATGCCATTTGCGATGGCCAGAAAACTGTAGTCCCAGAAAAAGGTGCTAGAGACGCTATGGTCAAGTCTTTACGGGTTGAGGTAAGTACTGCCAAGACGAGGCCTTGCAATCTTCCTACTGTCATGTGTGCTTAAAGGGCACCTGAAGTGAGAGGGATATGGAGGCTGCCATATTTATTTTCTCTTAAACAATACCAATTGCCTGGCAGTCCTGCTGATCTTTCATGTATCAGTAGTGTCTGATTCACACACCTGAAAAAAGCATGCAGCAAATCCAGTCAACCTTTAGTCAGAAACCAGGGCTGGATCTTGGGTACATTGGGGCCTTCGGGCAAAATTAACATACCGGAAGACTTGTCAGCAAGCTTGGCTGCTTCTTGATAATGCAAGTTTCTGCAATCTATACCTTTTTAGTATGATGCTGCTAGCAGAAGACATCACATTCTTCCTTTTACAAGCATTTCTAATCTAAATTGAACACCTGATCTCTAAGAGGGAACAATCAATTAGTGCACCATTTTCTTTGAACAATTTCTTCCAGTTCTGACTAGATCTAGTCAGACTTGCCTTTCCAGAAGCTAAAGCTTTAGGGCCCATGTTCACTAGATCAGCGGCTGTCAGTTATTATAACTGAAAGGATAACTGATGTGCATAGTCATGTCAATTTTCCCCTATGGCCTCGATTCATAAACAGCAGAGCGATAAAGTTTTGTCGGGAAAATACCGCACTCGGTATTTTCCCGGTCTGTGTGCTAATTCATAAAGATTTCCCCAGCTGCCCTTGGAGGTCGGTAAATTACCACAGCCCATTGAGCGGTAGAGTAGAGCAGTGTCTTGATTCTCTCTTTGCCCTGCAGAAATGACTCACACAGACCGCTCTCTGCACAAATGACTCAGACAGATGACTCTCACAGTCTTTCCCTGCCTGCTCAAATGACTCACACAGACGGCTCTCTGGCTCTCTCCACAGATGACTCAAACAGACTTCGGCTCTCTGCACTTTGCATTCATCAGAGCTGTCAGAGCTGTCGTTAACTTGTTAACGCCTCACTAGAGGTGTCGGTAACTACCGCCAGGCTTACCGCTTGTTGCAGGCTTTATGAATTGACATTTGCTGACAATTTACTGACATGTGTTGGCGGTAACTACAGCCAAGTCGGTAATTTATCTCCCTGGTCGGTAATGTCAGCTTCTCATGCGGTAACAGCCTTTATGAATTGACATTTTGCTAAGTGGTCGGGAAAGTCTGCTGTTTTCAGCATTACCGCATGAGGTAATGCTTTATGAATCGAGCCCTATGTCTCAAGCGATATTACTGGTTAACTGAGTGCTAATTCGGAAGAGGTTACGGGGTAATCACCATTTTTAAAAGGAGGTCAGAGAATTCCATCGAACACCGTGAACAAACAGGAAGCAATAGAAGGGAAACAAATTGATGAGCAGACAGGCAAGTATGTGTATGTTTATTTTGACTTTTGTCTTTCAGTTTAGATTTGTTTTAAACAAGTTCACTAAACAGTGTTTGCTATTGGCATTACATTGTAAAACATAAATAGTCCGTTTTCTTAGCAAATGGTACATAACGTTTGACTGTATTTCAGCCTGAAGGTATCCCGGTAGAGAAGAGTCATAACTCCATGTTGATGGTTGAAGGTAAAGAGATATTCAATAAATATATTTGAACTCCCAGCATAGGGCATCAGTGAAGTCTCTCCATTCAGATCTATGTGTTGCTATTCTCTTGATCTTGTTCCATGTTTTCCCCATCTTTCTAATTTCTACATCCACTGATCTCATCCATGTTTTTCAAGGCCTTTCCCTTTCTCTTGATCCCTGTGGACTCCATTCTATAGATCTTCTTTCTATAGATGCCGCTCAGAGGCGTAGCTAAGGAGCTGTGGGCCCCGATGCAAGTTTTACATTGGGGCCCCCCAAGTACTCTATACATAACAATTGATACGGCGCACCAAAACCTGCCAATGGCAACTACAGTGTCAGAGGTGCAAGAAGGGGATGGGAAATAGCTTGTTAATGATTAACACTATTCAAAGTATCTATAGAAGTGATTATTATGAGCACAGGCCCAATAGAGAGCTAATACTGTAGTTGAGGGAGGGCCCTTCGGGGCCCCTCTGGCCCAAGGGCCCCGATGCGGTCGCTACCTCTGCACCCCCTATTGCTACGCCCCTGATGCTGCTTCCTTCCTTAGGGTGTGGCCTGTCCAACCCAAATTCCTTTTCTTCACTGAATTTCTATGAATAGTTGGTTGGAGCTTTTACACAGTTCTCCATGTGTCACTTTTTCTGCATAAACACCTGTTTACAAAGATCTGGCTTTTTGTGGTAATGGGTTGTGTGACCTCCCAAGTTTCACTTACGCATAAAAGGACAGCTTTCATTAGCATTATAAATGGGAACTTCAACCAGCACACATACCTCCCAACTTTTTGAGATGAGAAAGAGGGACACTTGAGCCACACCCCTGCCACACCCCCGTCGCACCCCTACTCACGCATACCATAAAGATTTCATAAAGAAAAACATGTTGTTTTATAATGCAAACCACACTGGTCCTTTCTATCCTGCTTCATTTTCCTCCATATTAACCTTTTAAAATTAGTAATATTTCAATTTAAGGGATGGGAATAAAGTTTAGAAAGAGACACAGGGCTCGGAAAGAGGGACAGGGCTCCCAAAGAGGGACTGTACCTCCAAAAGAGAGACAGTTGGGAGCTATGAGTACACTATCCAACTGCTTACTATCTAAGGACCACTATCAAGGGGGAAAAAACTAAAAATTAAAAATACATATTTAAAAAGTAATATATAGTGGTTTTTTTTTACTAGGAGAAATGCACATTTTATTTCGCATGTTGCTGTACTTTACAGTTACTAGATCAAATCTGTCAAATCTGTCAGTGGTTTGACTAGTACGTCTCCTCATGGGAGCCAGGTTAGCTACATTTTATTAAGGTTCTCCTGACTGGGAGTACAGTGTAGAGGATTTATACCTGCTGCATTTCACACCCCAGCTTATACTCGGGTCAATCATTTTTTTCTATTTTTAACGGTAAACGTTGGGGGTCAGCATACTCATGTATATAATGTACCTTTACTCTTTACAAAATCAATTCCTGCAAAAGATCAATTTACAGATGTCAGCCCGCATCCCTACTAGTTTGCACACTATTTTAGCAATTCCACTGTTTCTCAAACCTGTCCTTGTGGCTCCCCAACGGTGCATGTTTTGCAGGCAACCTCTTCTATACACAGGTCGGGTAATTAGAGCCTCAGATAGGTGGATTCCATGTAGCCAAGGCACTAATTACCCCACCTGTGCATAGGTGAAGTTGCCTGGAAAACATGCACCGTTGGGGAGTCACGAGGACAGGTTTGAGCAACATTGAGTTAGAATGAGCAACTGCAGTTCAGTATGTGCTTTTGTAAATAAAGAAATAATGGAGAAATCTCCCATGAAGAGATGGACTACTTACTGTAAATGACAGCTACTTGGGGAAAGTTAATTATAGCGCATGTTACTGTGGTAGAAATATACATTTTATTAGTATGTATTTTAAATGTTACCATTTTTCATGACAGTTGTGCTTTAAGTAGGTTCATGGTTGTTTATGGTTGCGGGACCATCTGGGACTACACTCCCTAACTGGCTTCTTCCCATTTACTGTCAGGTTTGGGTAAAATACTGTATTCTCCACAATATATTGCAGACAATTTTATGCAAAACTGTACAAAAAAGTGAATGACAAAAAAGAAAAAACATTTTTTTCTTCTACTAAAAAATAAACTTTATTTATTCACAGGTAATTCTGTAACAGAGACAGTCAGTCTGGATCTTCCAGAGTTTTGGGTTGAAGGTTCTGAAAAGGCATTTCTCGGCATCACCGGTGGGTGGTATAAAAAGTTAACTTTATAGGGACCATGAGCTGTTCTTAAAATCAAAACCGGGACTTTACCTGTTGTTTCCTCCAGCCCCCGTAGCCCATGAGGTCCCCCGGCATCTTCCTGGCCTCCTATGTAATCCCGCTGTCCGGTAATCAGGTGGCTTCCAAGCATGTCGCCCATGCGTGCTCCCAAAATGCGCCCGCTGCATCATTACGCCGGGGGATGTCAGTCTCCTGCGCATGCGCGGTACAGTGTTTAGAGAACCGTGCATGCGCAGGAGGCTGACGTCACCCGGCGTGATGATGCGGTGGGCGTGCTTCGGGAGAGTGCATAGGCGACTTGCTTGGAAGTTGCCAGATTACTGGACCAGACAGTGGGAAAACAGAAGAGGCCAGGAGGATGCCGGGGACCTCACGGGCTACGGGGGCTGGCGGAAGCCCCAGGTAAACCCTGATTTTTATTTTAAGACCAGCTCGGGGTACCTTTAAAATGTCTATTGTACTCTTTTTCAGCATCAAACTGTTTTCCTGAAATATGTGTTGATGGAGGTCTTTTTTGCACATTTTTTTAAATTTATCATGTAGCTAGCTACATGTTTCCCCCCTCCCTGCGGCATCCCTCCCTGTTGTCCGATTGCCGCCGGCACAATCACCTGTCCGGAAATTCCGTTCTGAACGGGATTTCCAGGAGGGCTTCCCCCGTCGCCATATGTCGTGACGTCATGGACGTCATGACGTCACAGGGAGTCCCGATCCACCCCTCAGCGCTGCCTTGCACTGATTGGCCAGGCAGCGCACAGGGTCTGGGGGGGAGGCTGTGTCGCGGCGGGTAGCGGCGGATCGGTGGCGAGCGGCGGCGGCGATCAGGTACAACACGCATCAAGCAAAGTGCTTGATGCATGTTTTAAAAAGAAATATTCAAATCAGCCCAGCGGGGCCTGAGCGGTAACCTCCGGCGTCTCTGGACGAGCCTAGCTCGTCCAGAACGCCAGGGAGGTTAAAGAGAGACTCCGACTAAAAATTGAACTTTATCCCAATCAGTAGCTGATACCCCCTTTTACATGAGAAATCTATTCCTTTTCACAAACAGACCATCAGGGGGCGCTGTATGACTGATATTGTGGTGAAACCTCTCCCACAAGAAACCCCTCCCAGAAGAAGTACGTACTTTTTTTGGCAGTTTCCTGTCTGTGAACCCTGTTGCATTGGGGAAAATAGCTGTCACAGCTGTTTCCAACTGCCAAAAACCATGCAGCAGCTACATCACCTGCCAACAGTAAAATGTTCACTGGAGTGCCTCTTTAAAGAAAGTCTGAAGTTAGAGGGATATAGAGGCTGCCATATTTATTTCCTTTTAAACAATATAAGTTGCCCAGATGTCCTGCTGATCCTCTTCCTCTAATACTTTTAGCCATAAGCCCTTAGAAAGCATGCAGCAGATCAGATGTTTCTGACTGAAGTCTGACTTGATTAGCTTCATGCTTGATTCAGGTGTGTGATTCAAACACTACTGCAGCCAAAGAGATTAGCAGGACAACCAGGCAACTGGTATTGTTTAAGAGTGCCCTTTAACCACTTCCACTAGTTTCTTTCCCCTTTAAAACCAGAGCAAATTCCACATCACACTCCTACCATTTATTCTCCAATTAGTTTATCATTACTTATCACACCAAAATGACCTATATATTGTTTTTTTTCACCACAAATTAGGCTTTCTTTGGGTGGTACTTTTTCTAAGAATTATTTTAGTTTGTATGCATATGAAAAAGAATAAGAATAAGAAATAATGATTTTTTTCTTTTTTTGTTTTTTGTTTTCAGCCCTTAAAGGGAACCTAAACTGAGAAGGATATGGATATTTCCTCTTAAAACAATACCAGTTGCCTGACTCTCCTGCTGATCCTGTGTCTCTAATACTTTTAGCCACAGCCCCTGAACAAGCATGCAGATCAGGTACTCTGACTGAAGTCAGACTGGATTACTGCATGCTTGTTTCAGGTCTGTGATTCAGCCACTACTTTGGTCAAAGAGATCAGCAGGACTGCCAAGCAACTGGTATTGTTTATAAGGAAACATCCATATCACTCTCAGTTAAGGTTCCCTTTAAGGTGGCCACACACGATACAATAAAATGATCAGATTTTACGGCAATTCGATAAAAACGATCGTATCTCCCGAAAAAAATCGAATGTTTTTTTTTCATTCGACTGAAAAATCCGATCAGATTTCCCATTTTCTTCAATTTTTATCGATCCGGAATGCCAGATATTTTTCTTCAATCTCTCTAAAGATTGTATGGTGTGTGTTAGATTGTCAGTTTATCAATATACACAACTGGCTATATTCTGGTCTGTGTGCAGTCCCCTGAGACTTTCTGTTTGAGACATTGTGGGGTAACACCCCGTTTAACCACTTAAGGACTGCAGTCATAAAACCCCTTAAGGACCAGAGCCTTTTTTTCCATTCGGACCACTGCAGCTTTCACGGTTTATTGCTCAGTCATACAACCTACCACCTAAATGAATTCTACCTCCTTTTCTTGTCACTAATACAGCTTTCTTTCGGTGCTATTTGATTGCTGCTGCGAGTTTTAGTTTTTATTATATTCATCAAAAAAGACATGAATTTTGTCAAAAAAATGACTTTTTTAACTTTCTGTGCTGACAGTTTTCAAATAAAGTAAAATTTCCTATACATTTGAGCGCGAAAGTTATTCTGCTACATGTCTTTGATAAAAAAAAACCCATTCAGTGTATATTTATTGGATTGGGTAAAAGTTATAGCGTTTACAAACTATGGTGCAAAAAGTGAATTTTCCCATTTTCAAGCATCTCTGACTTTTCTGCGCACCTGTCAGGTTTCATGAGGGGCTAAAATTCCAGGATAGTACAAATACCCCCCAAATGACCCCATTTTGGAAAGAAGACATCCCAAAGTATTCAGTGAGAGGCATGGTGAGTTCATAGAAGATTTTATTTTTTGTCACAAGTTAGCGGAAAATGACACTTTGTAACAAAAAAAAAAAAAAAAAAAAGTTTCCATTTCTTCTAACTTGCGACAAAAAAAAATGAAATCTGCCACGGACTCACTATGCTCCTCTCTGAATACCTTGAAGTGTCTACTTTCCAAAATGGGGTCATTTGTGGGGTGTGTTCACTGTCCTGGCATTTTGGGGGGTGCCTAATTGTAAGCACCCCTGTAAAGCCTAAAGATGCTCATTGGACTTTGGGCCCCTTAGCGCAGTTAGGCTGCAAAAAAGTGCCACACATGTGGTATTGCCGTACTCAGGAGAAGTAGTATAATGTGTTTTGGGGTGTATTTTTACACATACCCATGCTGGGTGGGAGAAATATCTCCGTAAATGACAATTGTTTTCTTTTTTTAACACACAATTGTCAATTTATAGAGATATTTCTCCCACTCAGCATGGGTATGTGGAAAAATACACCCCAAAACACATTATACTACTTCTCCTGAGTACGGCGATACCACATGTGTGGCACTTTTTTGCACCCTAACTGCGCTAAGGGGCCCAAAGTCCAATGAGTACCTTTAGGATTTCACAGGTCATTTTGAGAAATTTCGTTTCAAGACTGCTCCTCACGGTTTAGGGCCCCTAAAATGCCAGGACAGTATAGGAATCCCACAAATTACCCCATTTTAGAAGGAAGACACCCCAAGGTATTCCATTAGGAGGATGGTGAGTTCATAGAAGATTTTTTTTTTTGTCACAAGTTAGCGGAAATTGATTTTAATTGTTTATTTTCACAAAGTGTCATTTTCTGCTAACTTGTGACAAAAATAAAATCTTCTATGAACTCACCATACTCCTAACGGAATACCTTGGGGTGTCTTCTTTCTAAAATGGGGTCATTTGTGGGGTTCCTATACTGCCCTGGCATTTTAGGGGCCCTAAACCGTGAGGAGTAGTCTTGAAACCAAATGTCGCAAAATGACCTGTGAAATCCTAAAGGTACTCATTGGACTTTGGGCCCCTTAGCGCACTTAGGGTGCAAGAAAGTGCCACACATGTGGTACCGCCGTACTCAGGAGAAGTAGTATAATGTGTTTTGGGGTGTATTTTTACACATACAGATGCTAGGTGGGAGAAATATCTCTGTAAATGACAATTATTTGATTTTTTTTACACACAATTGTCCATTTACAGAGAGATTTCTCCCGCCCAGCATGGGTATGTATAAAAATACACCTCAAAACACATTATACTACTTCTTCTGAGTACGGCGATACCACATGTGTGACACTTTTTTGCAACCTAGGTGCGCTAAGGGGCCTAACGTCCTATTCACAGGTCATTTTGAGGCATTTGGATTCTAGACTACTCCTCACGGTTTAGGGCCCCTAAAATGCCAGGGCAGTATAGGAACCCCACAAGTGACCCCATTTTAGAATGAAGACACCCCAAGGTATTCCGTTAGGGGTATGGTGAGTTCATAGAAGATTTTTTTTTTGTCACAAGTTAGCGGAAAATGACACTTTGTGAAAAAAAAAACAATACATATCAATTTCCGCTAACTTGTGACAAAAAATAAAATCTTCTATGAACTCACCATACTCCTAACGGAATACCTTGGGGTGTCTTCTTTCTAGAATGGGGTCATTTGTGGGGTTCCAATACTGCCCTGGCATTTTAGGGGCCCTAAACCGTGAGTAGTCGTCTTGAACCCAAATGTCTCAAAATGACCTGTGAAATCCTAAAGGTACTCATTGGACTTTGGGCCCCTTAGCACAGTTAGGCTGCAAAAAAGTGTCACACATGTGGTATCGCCGTACTCAGAAGAAGTAGTATAATGTGTTTTGTGGTGTATTTTTACATATAACCATGCTGGGTGGGAGAAATATCTCTGTAAATGACACATTTTTCATTTTTTTTACACACAATTGTCCATTTACAGAGAGATTTCTCCCACCCAGCATGGGTATGTGTAAAAATACACCACAAAACACATTATACTACTTCTCCTGAGTATGGCGATACTACATGTGTGACACTTTTTTGCAGCCTAGGTGCGCTAAGGGGCCCAACGTCCTATTCACAGGTCATTTTGAGGCATTTGTTTTCTAGACTACTCCCCACGGTTTAGGGCCCCTAAAATGCCAGGGCAGTATAGGAACCCCACAAGTGACCCCATTTTAGAAAGACGACACCCCAAGGTATTCCGTTAGGGGTATGGTGAGTTCATAGAAGATTTTATTTTTTGTCACAAGTTAGTGAAAAATGACACTTTGTGAAAAAAACAATAAAAATCCAATTTCCGCTAACTTGTGACAAAAAATAAAATCTTCTATGAACTCATCATACACCTAACAGAATACCTTGGGGTGTCTTCTTTCTAAAATGGGGTCACTTGTGGGGTTCCTATACTGCCCTGGCATTTTACGGGCCCAAAACTGTGAGTAGTCTGGAAACCAAATTTCTCAAAATGACTGTTCAGGGGTATAAGCATCTGCAAATTTTGATGACAGGTGGTCTATGAGAGGGCAAATTTTGTGGAAACGGTCATAAGCAGGGTGGCCTCTTAGATGACAGGATGTATTGGGCCTGATCTGATGGATAGGAGTGCTAGGGGGGTGACAGGAGGTGATTGATGGGTGTCTCAGGGGGCGGTTAGAGGGGAAAATAGATGCAATCAATGCACTGGGGAGGTGATCGGAAGGGGGTCTGAGGGGGATCTGAGGGTTTGGCCGAGTGATCAGGAGCCCACACGGGGCAAATTAGGGCCTGATCTGATGGGTAGGTGTGCTAGGGGGTGACAGGAGGTGATTTATGGGTGTCTCAAGGTGTGATTAGAGGGGGGAAATAGATGCAAGCAATGCACTAGCGAGGTGATCAGGGCTGGGGTCTGAGGGCGTTCTGAGGTGTGGGCGGGTGATTGGGTGCCCACAAGGGGCAGATTAGGGTCTAATCTGATGGGTAACAGTGACAGGTGGTGATAGGGGGTGATTGATGGGTAATTAGTGGGTGTTTAGAGGAGAGAAGAGATGTAAACGATGGATTTGGGAGGTGATCTGATGTCGGATCTGCGGGCGATCTATTGGTGTGGGTGGGTGATCAGATTGCCCGCAAGGGGCAGGTTAGGGGCTGATTGATGGGTGGCAGTGACAGGGGGTGATTGATGGGTGGCAGTGACAGGGGGTGATTGACAGGTGATCAGTGGGTTATTACAGGGAAGAACGGATGTAAATAATGCACTGGCGAATCGATAAGGGGGGGGGGGTTGAGGGCAATCTGAGTGTGTGGGCGGGCGATTGGGTGCCCGCAAGGGTCTAATCTGATGGGTAACAGTGACAGGTGGTGATAGGGGGTGATTGATGGGTAATTAGTGGGTGTTTAGAGGAGAGAAGAGATGTAAACGATGGATTTGGGAGGTGATCTGATGTCGGATCTGCGGGCGATCTATTGGTGTGGGTGGGTGATCAGATTGCCCGCAAGGGGCAGGTTAGGGGCTGATTGATGGGTGGCAGTGACAGGGGGTGATTGATGGGTGGCAGTGACAGGGGGTGATTGACAGGTGATCAGTGGGTTATTACAGGGAAGAACGGATGTAAATAATGCACTGGCGAATCGATAAGGGGGGGGGGTTGAGGGCAATCTGAGTGTGTGGGCGGGCGATTGGGTGCCCGCAAGGGTCTAATCTGATGGGTAACAGTGACAGGTGGTGATAGGGGGTGATTGATGGGTAATTAGTGGGTGTTTAGAGGAGAGAATAGATGTAAACGATGGATTTGGGAGGTGATCTGATGTCGGATCTGCGGGCGATCTATTGGTGTGGGTGGGTGATCAGATTGCCCGCAAGGGGCAGGTTAGGGGCTGATTGATGGGTGGCAGTGACAGGGGGTGATTGATGGGTGGCAGTGACAGGGGGTGATTGACAGGTGATCAGTGGGTTATTACAGGGAAGAACGGATGTAAATAATGCACTGGCGAATCGATAAGGGGGGGGGGTTGAGGGCAATCTGAGTGTGTGGGCGGGCGATTGGGTGCCCGCAAGGGTCTAATCTGATGGGTAACAGTGACAGGTGGTGATAGGGGGTGATTGATGGGTAATTAGTGGGTGTTTAGAGGAGAGAATAGATGTAAACGATGGATTTGGGAGGTGATCTGATGTCGGATCTGCGGGCGATCTATTGGTGTGGGTGGGTGATCAGATTGCCCGCAAGGGGCAGGTTAGGGGCTGATTGATGGGTGGCAGTGACAGGGGGTGATTGACGGGTGATTGACAGGTGATTGACAGGTGATTGACAGGTGATTGACAGTTGATCAGGGGGGATAGATGCATACAGTACGCAGGGGGGGGGAGGGTCTGGGGGGGTCTGGGGAGAATCTGAGGGGTGGGGGGGTGATCAGGAGGGAGCAGGGGGCAGTTTAGGGACTAAAAAAAAAAATAGCGTTGACAGATAGTGACAGGGAGTGATTGATGGGTGATTAGGGGGGTGATTGTGTGCAAATGGTGGTCTGGGGGGTGGGCAGGGGGGGGTCTGAGGGGTACTGTGGGCGATCAGGGGGCAGGGGGGGGCAGATCAGTGTGTTTGGGTGCAGACTAGGGTGGCTGCAGCCTGCCCTGGTGGTCCCTCGGACACTGGGACCACCAGGGCAGGAGGCAGCCTGTATAATACACTTTGTATACATTACAAAGTGTATTATACACTTTGTAGCGGCGATCGCGGGGTTAACAACCCGCCGGCGCTTCCGATTGGCCGGCGGGTTGACGTCGCGGGTGGGCGGAGCCTATTGCCGGTGGATGCGCGCGCATCCCAGCGCGCGATCCCCGGCCAGAGAGTGCCCCAGGACCTGACGCCAATCTGCGTTACGTGGTCCTGGGGCTGCCACTTTGCCGCCGCCAATATGAAGTAGGCGGTCGGCAAGTGGTTAATGATAAATTGTGCATTAATATGGTGTGCTACAAAAAAACTTTTTTACAGACTCATTATTATCAATCAAGGTAAAAAATAACCTTTGATTCTCAATAAATATCAGGTGGTTGAACGGCATATACTGGTAGTGTGTTTGTTTACTAATTCTTTTTTTTTTTTTGACCAGTGCATGTACCCACTTGTTTAGCACACCCTAGCATGTACACTTTCTGTGTAGTAGGTTTTTATCAATATACACACCCTAGCAATTTTCTCAGAGTTTCCAATCATTTTTATCATAATTGGGGAAAAATTGAACATAGGTGTGTGGTACATTGGTCATATTTTTGAAATGTTACAATTAGTCAGAAAAATTGATTGCAATTCTTAAATTGAACAGATATTTAAAAAATTGTATGGTATGTGGCCACCTTTACAGTTTAAAAATAAAATGTGCCATTGTAGATAAATCCCACATATTTTACTTGCCCATTTGTCCTGGTTATTACAACATTTAAATTATGTCCCTTGTACAATGTATGGTGATAATATTTTATTTGGAAAGAAAGGTGTATTTTTAGTCAATAACTACAAGCCTTTCTTTAGAAAAATAACAGTAATATGCCTTCATTACATACATATTTTAAAAAAAAAGTCCCTAAGGTAACTATTTATGTTTTTTTTTTTTTTTAATTATGTAATTTTTTTTCACAGGTGTTTTATTTTGGTAGCTAAGGGGTGGGGTGAAAGGGGTTAAAAACTAATACAAAATGATTTATTTTTATATATAATGGAGTATGTGGGTGTAATTACTTTGCACTGTGAACAGTACTCAGGAAGTGTTGTGTATCTGCTCTTTAACTTTGTGAATGAATACCGGCATCTTGCTGATGCCAGCTTTCATTCATTACAGGCACTGTGATCAGCTTTGGGAACACGTTCCCATTCACCAATCATGGACTGGCAGGATAACGTCGGAAACGAACAGGAGGGACGCGGCGAGTGGGGAGGTAAATAAACAGGTACGCATATCTATGCCCCTGGTGCATAAGTGAAGTTTTAAGGAGCATAGATATGTGTACCAGTAGTGGGGAAGGGGTTAACCAGGGGGAGGAATTAAACATGCTCAAAGGACACCTGAAGTGTGTCCTTTAAAACAAACTATGCTGTAGGAGAGCTGCATTCCTTCCACTGTCTAACTCTTTTTTTCTAATGTACTCTGCTGCTGGAGGACTCTGCACCTTCCACTTTCTTAAGCTGGCCATACACACATTGTTTATTTTTCTAATCGATTCCTGTAAAGTTTGATCACTCTGTTCAAATTTGCCAGTAATCTATTCATTGCTATTCATTGCTTCAACATAATTTTGGGCAGTTTGTTTCAAAGTGTGATCAGATATGTTTGAAAATCTGTGTAATGGGTGGAAAATCTCTGTGAGAAGGGTACAGGCAGGGGAGTTTTGGTGGATTGTCTATAGATTTCTGCTGAAGCGAAAAAAAAAATGATATAATGATTTGTATGTGTAGTACAGCTAAGAAATAAAACATTAGGCGCAGAGACATAAGTCTAATATTGTTTCCAGTACAGAAGGAGTTAACAAACTCCTGTTGTTATCTATATAAAAACTGAGCTCCACGACTTTCAGAGTCACAGAGAGCTCTGACAGTTGAGATAATAAGCTTCAGAACACAGTCGCTGTATTGTTTTTTTTTCTTTTCTTGCAGAGGACAGTTCAAAAGTTCACTAGCCTGCTCTGTAAAATCATTTAGAATACTGAATAGTTTGTAAATTGCAAATATTATAGAATGATGCAATGTTATAAAAAAACAAAAAACAAACAAAAACAAAACCTATATAACTGAAAATAGAAAAATGAGTATTTTCTTAGCTACTAGTGTTCTAGTAAATATCTGTACTACACAACCAATTAATTATATCATTTTTTTTTTTTTTGCTTCAGTGTCTCTTTAAATCTATCAAAATTAAGTTTGCTCTGCAGGGCATGAATCAATCATTATCCTGTCAAATATCAATAGGATAGGTACTAATCGACTTCACACTGGGGTTTTAATCACCATGTGTATGGCTACCTTAAAGAGGAACCGTAACGTCCTAATCTACTCATCACCAGTGTGTAGACCATGCCCACTTTATAGATGAAAAACAAGTATCTCCTAATAAAAGAATATAAATTTACTTGGTTTTTATAGCTTTAAGCAGGAAGCCACGCCCACCACACTAACTACATCCGCGGATGTATATTAATTACCCTACTCCCATTGTCTTCTGGGTAGTGACGTCACTCTCTCTCCTCCTATTTGGAAAAAAAAAAGTCTCCTTCAACAAGAGACAGGCAGCAGAGCGAGCCAGCCACGCCCCCAAATCTCCGTCCAGTGAGCTGAGTGAGCAGAGTGTATTCAGCTCTGCTTCTCATACAAGCTGGCTGCTCTGTAGTGACACACAGTCTGATCAGGCAACCCGCAGCTGCTCCTGACCCTTGTCTCCAGGCTGTCGGCAAACTAGATCCTGACCACAAACTCTGCCCCCCTGACTAGCAGTCTTCAGATTGCTGCAGCAGTCAGGCGGCAACACTGGTTTAAAAGCTGCATACATTACATAGTGCATACAGCCACGCTTCATCCTGGTGGCAGAGCTGCTCTGCTGAGCCCTGCACCAGTATTGTGAGCCTGTGCATCTTGTTCAGCTTTCTCCTGCTGCTGTCCTGCACACTCGTAGTAGGTTGCAGCAGTGGCGTCCCTTTAATAGGGCGCAGGGGGGCGTACCGCACCGGGTGACATCAGCTGAGGGGGGTGTCAAAAAACGTCAGCCTGTTCCCCGGGAACTGATTGTCCTGCCCTAGACAAAGAGCAGGAGAATTTAGCCAATAGAAACAGCACTTGCTTCCCTCTAGCCAATGCTGTGCTGCTGTTTCCAGCCTATCACACTGGAGGGAGGAGCAACACTCTGCGTTGGAGAGAAGTGTGTAGAACAGTGTGGCCAGGTGAATCGCTGTCTGGACCTGCTATGCCTGCTGCTGATCCTCTGTGTGCCCGTAATGATTTCTGTGCCTGCTCATCACTGACTGCACATGCTGCCCAGTGTTCATACTGTGGAGCAGACCTCTGTGCTGCGTGGGGTGAGAAGCAGTCACTGGAGGAAGAAGGCAGCGTGCTGTGACAGCCCGTTATGTGACAGACAGGGACAGTGCGAGCATACTTGCAGACTTGGTTGCCAAGTTAGGTAAATAAGCGTTAGGTATGCTCTTAATTGTTTTATTACAGCGTCTGCTCTGATGGAATGTGTGGAATTTGCACAGTGATGTCTATGACAGGCTTCCCAGCAGAGTGCTCTTCCACATAGAGTATTGGCACAGTGAGTTGATTTGGGGGGGAAGCACTGGCAGGCTTGTCATATACTATATACTCTGCAGCATTGTGCCTGGTATAGTATTATATTAGCCCTATAGTATATAAAAGCATAACACTCTCTAGCCTTCTTTGCTCTCAGTCCACTCTCCGTCTTTTTCCACTTTACCTCTTGCTCTCTTTTCACACTCGTGTTCCCTCCACATTTTGTCCCTCTCTAACCTTCTCTTATTATTATTTAGTATTTATGTAGCGCCAACATCTTCTGCAATGCTGTACAGCGTATATTGTTTTGCTACTTACCTGTCCCTCAGAGGTGCTCACAATCTAATGTCTATGTAAGTATCATGTAGTGTATGTATCGTAGCCTAGGGCCCTTTTTTTTCAGGGGGGAATCTAATTAACTCATCCGTATGTTTTTGGGATATGGGAGGAAACCAGAGTGCCTGTAAGAAAACCCATGCAGACACGGGTAGAACATACAAACTCCATGCAGATAGTGCCTTAGCTGAGATTAGACCCGGGGACCCGACCCAACTCCTGCTGTCCTCCTTTCTTGCTATTTGCAACCTCTTCCTCTAGCTCCCTGTGTCCACCCTCTAAAACGTTCTATCTACTCTTGGACTTTTTGCTCACCATTTCTCTTTCTCTCACTCTATACGCTCAGCGCTGCATAATATGTTGGCGCTTTATAAATACAATAAAATAAATATATATTTATGTCCACCAGCCCTTATCTTGTGCCAAACTTCTCTCTCTGAATGTATTAATTATGTACTTATGTAGCACTGACATCTTCTGCAGCACTGTATAGAGTGCATAGTCATGTCACTGACTGTACTCAGGGGAGCATACAGTCTAATCCTACCATAGTCATAGTCCAATGTCCTACCATATTATTATGTATTTATATAGCACTTACATCTTCTGCAGCACTTTACAGATGACATAGTCATGTCACTGACTGTACTCAGAGGAGCTCACAATCTAATCCTACCATAGTCATAGTCTAATGTCCTACCATATTATTATTATGTATTTATATAGCACTGACATCTTCTGCAGCACATTACAGAGTACATAGTCATGTCACTGACTGTCCTCACAATCCAATCCCTACAATAGGCGCAGTCTAATGTCCCACCCTTTTATGTATTTCTATAGCTCTGGCAGCTTATGTAGCATTTTACAGTGTTCTTATGCTTAAGGTTGGGTATGTGTGCTCCACCTCCGAGTCATGGGCTGGATAGGCCCTAGACTGAAATTTCTCTGGTGGGCCCCAAGGGTCCCAGTCCGACCCTGCCGTCTATTATCATGCACGGACAGAGGTCCGCGCTCAATTGCAGCCTCTTTCCGTCTAGGCACACCTCCTCCCTCCTGCAATAGGCTTGCTGCATCTGCGCTGCCTAACTCGTCTCGGACAGAGACACGCCCTCGCCTCTGCACGTCATGTGACGGCGGGACTTCCGTTTAAATTCCGGCTGCTTCCAGTCCCTTGTTGCATGCTGGGAGGGCTGCCGGAGCGGAAGTAACGTGCGCGGCAGAGGCGGTGGGGCAACTATACTGGGGGCAACTATATTGTCTACACTGGGGGAACTATACTAGCTTCACTGGGGCAACTATATTACCTATTCTGGGGGCAACTATATTACCTATTCTGGGGGCAACTATATTACCTATTCTGGGGGCAACTATACTAGCTATACTGGGGCAACTATACTAGCTATACTGGGGCAACTATACTAGCTACACTGGGGGCAACTATACTAGCTACACTGGGGGCAACTATACTAGCTACACTGGGGGCAACTATACTAGCTACACTGGGGGCAACTATACTAGCTACACTGGGGGCAACTATACTAGCTATACTGGGGAAAACTATACTAGCTACACTGGGGACAACTATACTAGCTATACTGGGGGCAACTAAACTAGCTATCCTGGGGACAACTATACTAGCTACACTGGGGACAACTATACTAGCTACACTGGGGACAACTATACTCCCTATACTGGGGCACTATACTAGCTATACTGGGGGCAACTATACTAGCTATATTGGGGGCAACTATACTAGCTATACTGGGGCACTATACTAGCTATACTGGGGGCAACTATACTAGCTATATTGGGGGCAACTATTTTAGCTATACTGGGGCACTATACTAGCTATACTGGGGGCAACTAAACTAGCTATACTGGGGCAATTATACTAGCTATACTGGGGCAACTATACTAGCTATATTGGGGGCAACTATACTAGCTATACTGGGGCAACTATACTAGCTATACTGGGGACAACTATACTAGCTATACTGGGGGCAACTATACTAGCTATACTGGGGGCAACTCTACTAGCTATACTGGGGGCAACTCTACTAGCTATACTGGGGGCAACTCTACTAGCTATACTGGGGGCAACTCTACTAGCTATACTGGGGGCAACTCTACTAGCTATACTGGGGGCAACTCTACTAGCTATACTGGGGGCAACTCTACTAGCTATACTGGGGGCAATTCTACTAGCTATATTGGGGCAACTCTACTAGCTATACTGGGGGCAACTATACTAGCTATACTGGGGGCAACTATACTGGGGCAACTATACTAGCTACACTGGGGCAACTATACTAGCTACACTGGGGCAACTATACTAGCTACACTGGGGGCAATTATACTAGCTACACGGGGGAAACTATATTACCTACACTGAGGGCAACTATAGTAGCTATATTGGGGGCAACTATACTAGGGGGGGCTATATTGGGGGCAACTATACTAGCTATACTGGGGCACCCCCTAAAATTGTCCAAGCACCCCGCAGCGTGAACTGACTTTCGGCGTCTAATAGACGCCATGTCAGTTCACTGACAGCAGCAGCACGCAGTTCCGACAGCAGCAGAGCAGGGCTACAGTAAAATGGCATCTGAAGCCCTGCTCTGGAGACTGAGTCTGCAGTGCAGGGCTTTGGGCGCCATTTTCCCGCAGCCCTGCTCTCAGCGCGGGAGTATCAGTTGCTGGCTGGCTGCAGAGGATTGTGGGAGCTGCATGCCGGACGGAGGCCGGGACAGGAGGTCTGCTGCTGCTTCAGGTGAGTAAATGTTTTTTCGTATTTCTATTAACAGGTGTATCGACTGTTCTGGCCAGGTCTGCTACATGATTGAAGTGTTTTCTGGCCAGGTCTGCCACATGATTGCATGTATTTTCTGATCAAATCTGCCGACATGATTGCATGTATTTTCTGGTCAAATCTTCCACATGATTGCATGTATTTTCTGGTCAAATCTGCCGACATGATTGCATGTATTTTCTGGGCAAATCTGCCGACATGATTGCATGTATTTTCTGGGCAAATCTGCCGACATGATTGCATATATTTTCTGGTAAAATCTTCCACATGATTGCATGTATTTTCTGGTCAAATCTGCCGACATGATTGCATGTATTTTCTGGGCAAGTCTGCTGACATGATTGAAGTGTTTTCTGGCCAGGTCTGCCACATGATTGCATGTATTTTCTGGTCAAATCTTCCACATGATTGCATTTATTTTCTGGGCAAATCTGCCGACATGATTGCATGTATTTTCTGGGCAAATCTGCCGACATGATTCCATGTATTTTATGGGCAAATCTGCCGACATGATTGCATGTATTTTTCTGGGCAAATCTGACGACATTATTGCATGTATTTTCTGGGCAAATCTGACGACATCATTGAACGTAATTTCTAGGCAAACATTCCGTGTATTTTCTTGAGAAAACCTGCACAATTATGTGAATTTTCAGGGGAAAGGGTCACCAAAACTTGGGCCCACTGTCTTTGCGTTGCACTTTTAAAGGGAACCCGAAGTGAGAATAATATTGAGGCTGCCATATTTATCTCCTTTTAAGCAATACCAGTTTCCTGGCTGCCGTGTTGGTCCTCTGCCTCTAATTCTTTCAACCATAGACCCTGAACAAGCATGCAGCAGGTCGGGGGTTTCTGACAATATTATCAGAACTGACAAGATTAGCTGCATGCTTGTTTCTGGTGTAATTCAGTTCACTACTGCAGCCAAATAGATCAGCAGGGCTGCCTATTGTTTAAAAGGAAATAAATATGGCAGCCTCCATATCACTCTCATCCCGGGTTCACTTTAAATTACAGTTAGCTCCGCCCTCATCCGTTCATGGCCGCACCCATTTTTTATTAGCTACCTATACTGAGGCCAACTTGGGGGGGGGGGGGGGGGGTGCCAACGCCTAGCGTGCCACAGTTGCTTTTTTATGGCGGGGGGGGGGGTGTCTTTTAATACCCAGCACCGGGTGTCAAATGCCCTAGGTACGCCACTGGGTTGCAGAAGTTACTAAACATGGCTCAGCCTCACAACTCTCCTGTCATCCTGACAAGATCACATTCCTGAGCTGATCTATTCAGCATTAGTCAGAGAGACCTATGTCATCGGACCCTGCAAGGAATACAGGAGGCTGACGGTTCCGTAAGGAATGTAAATTGAGAGAGGAGGTTTGTCTGTAGTGTTGATGAGGGAACCCCAGCATCCCTATAGATGTACATGCTCCTACCTGGGTGCAAAGGCTGCTTGCTCTGCTTTTTTAACAAATCAACAACTGACACTGGTTAGATGTTTGTTTTGTTCGTTAAAGTGTACAAAATATGGGAATAATGGGTGTATTTATACTTACCTGGAGCTTCCTCCAGCCCCATAAGCAGTGTGGGCTCCCTCGCTGACCTCTCCAGCCACTCCGCTCACTTGTTAGCCCAGGTAATCTGGCAAGTTATGCACTTTTGTGCGTACGCAGCCCAGTCATGCACCCCTGCCACACTCCTGTGCCCAGCTGCAGGAGCATGAGACAGGGTGCACACGCAGCCGGCCAGATTACCTGGGCGATAACAAGTGAACCGAGCAGCTGGATAGGATGGCGAAAGAGCCCACACACTTCATGGTGCTGGAAAAAGTCCCAGGTAAAAATAAATACACCCATTATTGTCATATCTGGTTTTCTGAGTACCTTAACCACTTCGCCATATCTGGACGCATATATCCGTCCAGATAGGCAGTGGTGCTGCAGCCGTGTGTTGCGCGCGATCGGGCGCGCGCCCGCGCGCGCCCCCGCTACCTCCCGCTGCCCCCCCGATCAGTGAATGGGAATATAATTCCCATTCACCGATCCAAGTCCCCGGCAGAAATACCGACGCTTTCTCATCAGAGAGCGTGGTATTTCTGCCCCCAGGAAACAACTTCTCTTCATTTTAGTTCCTAGATGCGACATCGTTCGCATCTAGGAACTTTTTGAATGTGGCCATCTTGTGGCCAAATAGTAAATTGCACCCACATACCTGTATTGAATAAAAAATACATTATTTTACATCTAAAATTGGCTATTTACCTCCCAAACTAAAATTACCCAAATACATTTTTGTATTAAAAAATAAAATAAAAAAAATTACAATTAAAAAAAAAAAAACTACATAAATAGTTACCTAAGGGTCTGAACTTTTTAAATATACATGTCAAGAGAGTATCTTATTACATTTTTTAAAATTATAAGCTTGTAAATAGTGATCGACGCAAATTGAAAAAATGCACCTTTATTTCTAAATAAAATATCGGCGCCATAAATTGTGATAGGGACGTAATTTAAATGGTGTAATAAGCGGGACAAATGGGCACATAAAATGCATGGGTTTTAATTACTGTAGCATGTATTAATTTTAAACTATAATGGCTAAAAACTGAGAAATAATGTTTTTTTTCCATTTCTATCTTAATCTTCCTGTTAAAATGTATTTACAGTAAAGTGGCTCTTAGCAAAATGTACTACCTAAAGAAAGCCTAATTAGTGGCGGAAAAAACGAGATATAGATCAATTAATTTTGATAAGTAGCGATAAAGTTATTAGCGAATGAATGGGAGGTGAACATTGCTTGGATGCATAAGATTTTCGAAGCTGTAGGCTGAAGTGGTTAAACAAACCGTAAATTTGTAAGGTTTGTAAATTGTGTGGGCTTTTGTGGGGCAGCATGCATTTACCTACCTATGGGAGTTGCTTAGTAGCCCCCCTTCCCCATCCATATGGAAGCTTCCATCTTCTGTGTTCCTGTGCAAGAGGTTGAAATTCCCACAGTGATATTCTGTGCCCCTGGCAGCTGCAATGGAAGGTGTAGTTCATTGATGTGGTTACAGCTCCTGGCTCATATCGCAGAGTACATTTGAAATCGGCGCCGGTAGACGGGCGCAGGATACAGCGGTATATAGCTGATCCTGCTTCTGCACAAGTCCGGGCCGATTTAATTACTATTCCCCCTCCAGGCCGACATGGATAGTGGGGGAATGAAATAATTCGGCTTCCAGCGAATGCTGGAGGCCGAATTATTATGTTTTTAAGCAACTTCGTCTCCGTCTTCTGACGGAGCCGACGTTACTCACTGAGCGCTTCTAGGAATGATTCCTATTGAAGTCTATGGAGGCGCCGGCTGCGCCCAAATCTAGCAGCGCTGAAAAGCACTGCTCCGCATATCGCACCCTCCCAGCATCCATTATGGCTGCCAGGGACATAGGAAATCGCCAGAGCCGGATTTACAGCTCAGGAGCCTATAGGCACATAAGGTCTAGCGCCTTAAACCCCGCCCCTTAACACAGGCCCCACCCCTCAAACCACACCCATTTTTATTACATAAAACCACACAAGGCAATGTAGATATTACCAAAGATGAGTAGAGGATACCAACAATGCAGATATCACCACCGGAATGTAGAATTTACCAGAGGCTGATACTACTAGCAACAAACGATAATGAGGGCTGGAGATGCTATTAGCTTGCCTGTGTAATGTGACAAGAAGAACGTGGCTGCTATCATTGTATCACAGGAAGAATCAATCATATACAGTTTAAGCTGTTTGCAGCTAGATTTGCTGTGCAAACCATCTAAATTTTAGATAAGAAATATAGACAAGTTGTGGTGAAAAACTAACTATAACAAGAATTGTTATAGTTAGTTTTTCACCACGGATCCACTTTAAATGCAGAGTATTACCAAAGCAGAGCAGTCTCACTCGCCTCTCCTCTGTGCTGTCATCTCCCGGTGCATGGAGTGACCCCATGAACTGGCGGGGTAAGTAACTGCATACATGCTGCTAGGTCAGTAGAAGACAGCAGCTCACAGGAAGGAGCAAGCAGGCAGGACAGGTGAGCAAAGTGCTCAACTGCGCTAATACTCTGCAGAAGATTATGCACTGAACAAAATGATGAAAATAATATGTAGGACATTAGACTACGACTGTGGTAGGATAGGAGTGTGAGCTCCTCTGAGGACAGTCAGTGACATGACTATGTACTCTGTAAAGTGCTGCAGGAGATGTCAATGCTATATAAATACATAATAATAATATGGTAGGACATTGCACTATGACTATGGTAGGATTAGAGTGTGAGCTCCTCTGTGGACAGTCAGTGACATGACTATGTACTCTGTAAAGTGCTGCAGGAGATGTCAGTGCTATATAAATACATAATAATAATATGGTAGGACATTAGACTATGACTATGGTAGGATTAGAGTGTGAGCTCCTCTGAGGACAGTCAGTGACATGACTATGCACTCTGTAATGTGCTGCAGAAGATGTCAATGCTATATAAATACATAATAATAATATGGTAGGACATTAGACTATGACTATGGTAGGATTAGAGTGTGAGCTCCTCTGAGGACAGTCAGTGACATGACTATGTACTCTGTAATGTGCTGCAGAAGATGTCAGTGCTATATAAATACATAGTAATAATATGGTAGGACATTAGATTATGACTATGATAGGATTAGATTAGATTATGAGCTTCCCTGAGGACAGTGACATGACTATGCACTCTGTAAAGTGCTGCAGAAGATGTCAGTGCTATATAAAATAATATGGTAGTACATGATTAGACTATGGTAGGATTAGTTTGTGAGCTCCACTGAGGGTATTATCATAGTGTGTGTGTGTGTGAGAGAGAGACAGTTTGTTGGTCTCTTTTCAGGCAGCCTGGTCTCTGGTCCCCTGTCCATCTGGTTTTTAGTACCTCTCTGTGCCTCACTTCTAGCTGTCCTCCTCTCAGTGTGTTATGGTCAGCTACATGATGATTGATGATGGCTCCCTGGCCCTTGCACAGTAGCACAGTGGTCTGGCAGCTGGCCTGGCTCCGGACAGAGTACAGACCTCTCTCTGGCTAAAGTGCAGGCAGACTGTCACACACAGCGCATTGTGATGGAAGTGGAGGCAACACTATGTTTACATACAATTATACATTAAATATTAAAGGAAAACACTTGACACCCCAGACTGGCAGTTTAAGGCCGTGGCCATCTTTATTGATTAAAATTTTTTGAGGTCCATAAAAAATGGGTAAGAGATAACTTTATTCAAAAATTCAAACAACAAATAACTCAACATATGATCCACCATTACAGTTCAGATCACTAAAACTAATAACACTCCAAAAGGACCCCAACAATAAACTTGTCCACACCTTTGGGCGCGACGTTGATCAATAAAGATTTGACCACGACGATCTTCTTGAAGGGAGTGGTGGGTGGGGAGCTCGCCCAGACCGCTCAGGAACAAAGGCAGTTAACCTGCCGGACGGACCTGTTTATATTCACCTTAATTCACAGCCATTGGCTGTTGCAACATTGTTTGGCCCTAGTAACACCTGGCAGATTTTATCACACCACAGTGCCGACCAATCAGCATCTATAACCTGTGCCCACCTTTATGCAGTATTTCATTGACCAATCAGGAACCAGGCTACCTCACAGAGGGAAACTCAAACATAACCCTTCAGGTTGCCACAATTCCATGCAGGGCCTGTCATTATGTATTTCGGCCCTATTCATGGAAGTGGAGGCAACACTATGTTTACATACAATTATACATTAAATATTAAAGGAAAACACTTGACACCCCAGACTGGCAGTTTAAGGCCGTGGCCATCTTTATTGATTAAAATTTTTTGAGGTCCATAAAAAATGGGTAAGAGATAACTTTATTCAAAAATTCAAACAACAAATAACTCAACATATGATCCACCATTACAGTTCAGATCACTAAAACTAATAACACTCCAAAAGGACCCCACCCGCCAGGCTAGCCTGGCACCCCACCAACGGCCTTTTCGATGCAGTACTGGAGGTCGCAATTAAAAATATCCAAGCCGACATCACTGAGTTGCACCCAATCCTGTCTGTATAAACCTTGGGGGCCTCCTTCTAAATCCACATGCCGAAAAGAAAACCCCCCGATACTTGGCAGAAATTTTTCTAATCTGTGGTTCAGCCGACGCCTGACCTTTTCACATGGGAAAAGGTCAGACAACTTCAACCAAACCCACCTGGGGACAATCTCAGAAAACACCAATACTGTTTTTGGCGACAGGACATGTAAGAACAAAAGATCATCTCTGATGTTAAAGTATAACTCCAGAGATTTAATTTTACCGATATCATTACCACCTAGATGTAAAATAAGGATGTCGGGAGCAGGACATTCTTTAAATAATGTGAACAAAACATTCTTCAACTGGGACCACACCATTCCCCTTACCCCTTTCCAGTAAACAGCAAATCTATCAGGGTCCATGTTCAAATTTGTTGTATAACATCTTCGATAAGCTCTGTTGTGGGCCCAAAAAACATAAGAGTGGCCCACAATCCACACCACTGTCTTTGAACCTGTAAATAAAAATAATATTAAGGGCGAATATACAACTTAAAGGCTCCCGACCTCCACCTACCTAACTTCTTTATTATATTGTCTGACAAACCTAACTTTGCAGCTTCGGTGGCGGCCCCAATACGGAAAGAATGGGAGGATAAGTTATATCCATCTAAACCGGAAGCTTTTGAACAAAGCCTCAACACTGAACTAAACTGGAAAAGCGACAGTGACGACCCATTCTCGTGCTTCAACAAAGAGCCTGGTGAAACACCTCTGACGGCCAGATAATTCGTTAAATTAATCACTGGGCAGAGATCATGACCTTCCCATGAATTTAATTCAATCCAGGAACCTTTCCCTAATTGATCCGTTTTGGAAGATTTCAAAAATATTCCCACCTTAGACGTGGATACCATCACATTCTCATATTGTAAACCACCTACACTTGCCGTACTACGGGAAATAAGCTCCGAAACCCGAAAAGCAGCGAAAAACATTAAAGTAAACGCACACCGGAAAAGTAATGACTCAAAAGGGGAAGAACATACGCTGCCCGTCGACACCCAGAGTTTATGTAGCATGTCAACCGATATCGGAAGTCTACCGTCCGGCTTATGCGAAAAACGCCTATGTCCCTTTAGTAACTGCTTAACTGAAAAGAAGGAATTACACGGCGGTAAATTGTTCAATTTAAGAAAAAAGGAAATGCCCGCCATGGTTTTTACTATATGAGAATGAGACAGACCTTTTTTGATGCAGCTAGTTACGTATTGAAGAACAACCCTTTCTGTTACGAGAGTATCATTAATATCTACAGAATGAAGAAAATTTAACCAGTCATTCCATGCGACTGAGTAGGCCCTCCAGGTCGCTATGGAAACCGAGTGTTGAATCCTTGCGCTAATCAGTTCCATATCAAGTTCCACAGGAAAAGTGGTACTTCCTCTCCCCTGGGACGAGCTGTGGGGGCCAGCGACCAGAACCTTTCCATCTGAAAGCGGGATAGAGCATCCGCTAAATCATTATGTACCCCGGGAATATGTTGTGCTTTCAACCAAACATTATATTTGAGTGAGTATAGTACCAACATTCTTAATAATTTGACAACAATAGGTGATTTGGATGATAGGCAGTTAATTGCATATACCACGCCTTTGTTATCTGATTGCACTATTATTCTTTTACCTTGGAATAGATCACCCCAAATATATAATGCAGCAACAACTGGAAATAGTTCTAATAGTACAATATTACCTGTTACCTCTTTTTGCAACCAAACCTGAGGCCATTTTGCAGCGAACCATCTGTCACACCAGAAAGCCCCGCAGCCGACACTGCCGGAAGCATCCGTGAAAAATTTTAATTCTGAATTGGTTCTGAAATCATCCTGCCATAGGGAGTGACCATTATAGCTATTCAAAAATTCAGCCCATACTAAAAGATCTTCCTTCAAATCAGTAGTAAGTCTAATATGTGAAAAAGGAGATTTTAAACCCTTAGTTGACATAGCCAAACGCCTTGAAAAAACCCGCCCCATGGGCATTATTCTGGAGGCAAATGCAAGGGAACCTAGCAATGATTGCATTTCTTTAAGCAAAATTTTTTTCCTTCTGAGAAAGGTAAATATTAACGTTTTCAACTTAACTATCTTTGCTTCGGGCAAACGAAATTCCATCTCATCTGAATCAATAGTGATGCCTAAAAATTCAATACTTGTGGTTGGGAATGCGTTAGTAGGAGGAGGAGAAGGAGGAGGAGGGGGAGGAGATGACAAAGCTGGTGTGACAGCCTGGGCATTATTAGCCCTGTCCAGCCAAACACTATAGACATTGTTAGACACATTACCCTGTAAAGCAGATAAAAGTGCAGTAATGAGAGAAGATACATTAGTACCATCATACTTACTACTGCCAGCTTGAGGAGGAGACGAAGCCTGCTGGCCTAGTACTTCAATACGGCTTCCGGATCCGTTGTGCTGCAAACCCCCCGCATGAAGCTGCGCTGCTCCACCAGACACAGCCGCCGACAACACACCAGGATGCCCCGGTAGCTGCCTATCAGCTGCGCCGGCAAGCGGGCGCCCGCTCCCACCACAGGGGGGTAATGCAGGATGACCGGTGGCTGCTTGGGCTGCTTCCTCTTCCTCCTCATCTCCGGAGGACACGTCATCAGATGAGGCACCGCCGGCGGCGGTCTGGTTGGATGCCGCGATGTGGGAGGAGCCCCAGCTGACATCCCGAAGACTGGCGGCGCTCTGATTGGTCGCTGGGTATTGGGGGGGTGGAGCCAGAAAGGGGGCGGAGTCCAAGACGGCGCCGGCTGAAATCCGGTTGGTCGCCGCTAAGTGGGAGGAACTACCGCTGCCTGTTGGGGCACTAGTAGGGGTTCCCACTGTAGCAGCGGACCTGATGGGGAACTGCGGCGCGGCCCGATTGGCCGCATCTTCCAAACCGCCAGCTAGACACGCCTCCTCCGGTCCCGGATTGGTCGGCGCTCCAGCGTTCTGCGACGGGCGGGCTACAGATGGACCAGACTTCGCCGCCGCTGTTGCTGACGTCCCGCACGCTCCTTTAGGCTGCCGCTGACCGCCGGACAACTTCTTGGACTTCGCAGCTCCTCCGGAAGAACTCTGCTTCCCGGGCTCAGGCGAGTAGATTCTCCTCTTCTTCCGCAGCCTCTTCGCCGACTTCTCCGCTGTTCCACCGAGTGCCGCTTCCTCCCTCCGCTCTTCCTCCGCTAGCTGAAGGCATCTTGCCAAGGTCTCCAGACCTCCCGGCTCTTCGGCTCTTGCGGCCAGTAACCTTAGTATATCCATTGCGGCTGGGGGCTCAGTAATACAAGCTCTGTATTACAAGCTCAAGAGCTCGCCCAGACCGCTCAGGAACAAAGGCAGTTAACCTGCCGGACGGACCTGTTTATATTCACCTTAATTCACAGCCATTGGCTGTTGCAACATTGTTTGGCCCTAGTAACACCTGGCAGATTTTATCACACCACAGTGCCGACCAATCAGCATCTATAACCTGTGCCCACCTTTATGCAGTATTTCATTGACCAATCAGGAACCAGGCTACCTCACAGAGGGAAACTCAAACATAACCCTTCAGGTTGCCACAATTCCATGCAGGGCCTGTCATTATGTATTTCGGCCCTATTCATTCACACAAGCAGCAGAGTCTGTGGAACTCCTCTCCTACTCTCCCCCTTTCCCGCCACAGATAGTGAAGTTAGTAGAGAGACTGAGAGAGACAGGATGCGTGTAACTTTACTGAGCCGAAGGAAAGATAATTTTTTTTAAATACCTGCATTGTGCACATTCTGAGCCAGCCTGCTCTTCCTATCCTCGCACGCACTGTACAGTCAGACTCCTCCAGTAGCAGGAAGCCGGGTTCTTCTCTCTCCCATGAGGCGCTGGCTTCCTGCAGCGTTGCCTAGCAACGCTAGCACCACAGACGGCCCACGCTGGTCATCTCTTTGATGACAGCGGGGACTGCGGCATGTGACAGGAGGGCGCCGCTGTCGGGACTGTCACTTCAGGATGATCAGAGGGCGATCAGAGCAGCGAGGAGTGCGCCCCACAGAGCTGCACCTCTCCAGGCGCTGCTTCTGGCTATATTAACGGCGCTCTGCTCTCCTCAGAGAGAGAGAGAGAGAGAGAGCGACAAGGGGACACTTTGGGAGGCTACTGGCCCGCCTTTTAGCAACGGGCCGCCTATAGGCACGCGCCTAGTGTGCCTTATGGTAAATCCGGCCCTGGAAATCGCTGCAGTTCTCTGGCAAGGGGAGAGAGAAAATAGAGGCCACCATATAGACGTGCATGGGAGGGGGGGGGGGGGAATTTGGGGTTTGCTGCACTTTCAAAAGCCCGCACAATTAACAAACCTCCCTTAGGAAGAGGTTAGTTTTAAAAATGTTTTTAAAAATTAGTGCATACTTCCATGGGGGGCACTAGACACCAGGGAACTGTATAAAGGCTCATACACACATCAGACCATAGTCTTTGGAAAATGAAAGATCACAGCCCGATTTTACCCCCTTCCATGTAGTATGAGAGCCATACCTACACTGTCTATTCTATGGAGCTGAACTCCCCATCAGACAGAAATCTTTGCAAGATGCTGCAAACAAAGATGCTGTACACATTCAAAAGATCAGTATCTGCAAAAGATCTGTTCCTGCAAAAGATCCGTTCCTGCAAATTGCATTCATAGTCTATGATATCAGCAGATCATCGTACACACCTTGTTTAACTGACATTCATCTGCAGATCAGATCCACCAGGATGGATTTTCAGATCTGCAGATGACTGTCTGATCTGCAGATGAATGTCAGTTAAACAAGGTGTGTATGATGATCTGCAGATCTCATAGGCTATGAATGCAATTTGCAGGAATGGATCTTTGGCAGGAACAGATCTTTTGCAGATACTGATCTTTTGTGTCTGTACAGCATCTGTGTGTGCAGCATCTTGCAAAGATTTTTTTCTGATGGGGAGTTCAGCTCCATAGAAAAGACTGTGAAGGTATGGCTCTCATACTACACGAAGGGTGGTAAGATTGGTCTGTGATCTTTCATTTTCCAAAGACTATAGTCTGATGTGTGTATGAGCCTTAAGGGGGGTGAGCACGCCTCTTGTTAAATGGAGGTGTGGTTAAAGGAAACCTAAAGTCCATAAAAAAATCCAGTTTAACTTAACTGGGGCTTCTACCTGCCCCCTGCAGCCGCCCCGTGCCTGCGCGGTGACATACCGATCCGCTGGTACCCCACAGTGACCCAGTTTTGGTTTTTGGTTAGTCCACTGCGCCTGTGTGCTAGTAGTGAACTACTCGAATTAGTGATTAAAATGAGGCTTAATTGCCTCAGGTGTGCGGCTGGGATAGAGGGGGTTACTAACCCATAAGTCCGTGGTCTTCCAAACATCTTGCACGTGTCCTATTGGACGTGTTGCAAGACTCACTATGTGCACTTCCTCCTTCAAGCCGGAATGGTCATTACCCCCTAACAGCTTCCTGGTCAGCACACTGTTAAACTGTAATATCACACCACTTGAGCCACAGGGAAACATGGACATTACCTTGCACATCCAGTTGTAACTGACAGCTGCTGATATATAACTGACAGCAACTGTTATATTTCAGTTCTGACAAAATATTGTCAGAACAGAAAGGGATCACTGTAAAGCTGGCCACTAACGGTCCAATTTCTAGCGGAAAATCGTTCGAGCGATCAGAAATTCTGATCGGATTGGTTGTAAATAATCTCCATTGGTGGACACAATCGATTATGAACGAGTGAAAAAAATGTCGCCCGAATGAATTTTCGTCGAACGAAAATTTGGATTTTCTTGGTGGTCGTGATAGATAGGAAGCAATGATTGGTTAGTTGATGGTGTAGTGAACGATTTTTCGTCCGATCAGAATTTCTGATCGCTCGAACGATTTTTCGCTAGAAATTGGACTGTTAGTGGCCAGCTTAAGAAGAAAATGGTGAGCTTCTGAGAGGAACTGACAGTGAGGTTAGTATGTAATATTCATTTGCAGCTACGTCATGTGTTTATTTTAAATAATTTTACTCGCTTCAGGTTCCCTTTAAGATATTTATCCCCTCTCTCTCCCCCCAAAAAATACATGACACAGGATTAGATTGTGAGCTCCTCTGAGGACAGTCAGTGACATTACTATGTACTCTGTACAGTGCTGCAGAAGATGTCATTCCTGTATAAATACATAATAATATAGTAGGACATTAGACTATGACTATGGTGGGATTAGATTGTGAGCTCCTCTGAGGGTAGGCAGTGACATGACTATGTGCTCTGTAAAGCCCTGCAGAAGATGTCAGTGCTATATAAATACATAATAATAATATGGTAGGACATTAGACTATGACTATGGTAGGATTAGATTGTGAGTTCGTCTGAGGACAGTCAGCGACATGACTATGTTCTCTGTAAAGTGCTACAGAAGATGTAATACACAATGGGGGGGATTCACGGGCGTTTTCTGTGGATTAAAGTGCTTGTGTGATCACAATCGCTCAAAAATCGTAATAAGGTAGTCAAAAATATGCGTTTGCTGCAAAAAAAAAAAAAAATCACAGCCGCAAAACGCTGGTGCTAATTTCTATTTCTAGCATTTTGTGTGTGAATGGACCCAATCAGTCCTACTCTGATGGCTGGCTCTGCAGACTGCTCCAGCATCACTACAGTACAAAGGAGGTGGGGAGGTGAAAAGGCTGGAGGCAGGGTGATGTACTCAAGACCCTGCTGAATACTGAATAGGGACTGTCTACAAATCTTTGTATTTCTTAAAGCTAATGGGAATCCGTTTTTTTAAAAAAAAGTCAGATACTCACCTAAGGAGAGGAAGGCTCTAGGTCCCATAGAGCATTCCCTCTCCTTTCCCAGTGCCCGCTGTTGTTCTGGCTCCCCCGTAGCGGTATTCAACCATTTTGGTCAAAAACCGCTTTCTCCCGGCCGAAGGGAGGCTTCGGAAATGATTCTGGAGCCCGAGTGCTCCCAAAGACGGGCCGCTCTACACTGCGCACGTGTGCGCCGCCTGTCTTCGGGAGGACTCGGCTCCCGAAGACTTCCGAAGTCCCCGCGGTTGCAGATGCGAACGGGGGAGACAGCGCAGCACGGAGGGCACCGGGAAAGGAGAGGGAAGGCTCATTAGGACCGAGCCTTCCCGCCCTTAGGTGAGTATCTGCCTTTGTTTTTTTTTTAAAAAAATTTGGTCACATTAGCTTTAACAGTGGACGAGCAGATGCAGTCATTAGCACAATTGTGTAGGGGGCAGAAAGCTTGTTTTATTGTGACTATACATCAGGCGGCCGATCGACCATCTGACTTCGATTATTATAATCAAATCGGATGAAAATTGCGCTGCCAAGTGCATGGCGATCAACAATGCAACCAATTTAAGGGTGAAATTGGTCACATTAGTCAATCGGAAATGCTGCAAATTGTCGGGATATCGTGGTTGGTCGGGTGCATGGCGGTAAAGGCAAGCAAAAACAGGCTCTAGGTCTTGTTCCGGCTGCCGCCAGTGCGCATGTGCGCCGCCCGCTCCCCGCCCACCTCGCTCGCCCGCACCTGCCCACCTCACTCCCCGCCCACCTCGCTCGCCCACACCCGCCCACCTCGCTCACCCGTCCAGCTCCCTGGTCCCAGCTGTCCGTTACTGCGCACATGCACAGTAACAAAAATCCTGGGACACGGACAAAGCTGCTGGACATAGCGACAGTTAGCTTTTATTAGGTAGGATAAATGTGTGTGTGTATTTACACATTACCTGTCCTTTGTCGCAGTGACCACCCTCTTCTGCATCCGCTGCTACACACCCCATACTTGCTGCCGGCGCATATCACGCTGGCACGCGTGTGCGACGTCACACTGGCCGGCATTTATAGGGAGGAGCGGTGGAAGACAGATACAGGACAGGTAATGTATAAATACACATACATGTACATACATTTATACTTAGAGGAACAGCGGCAAGGCGGCGGGCTCGGCCGATTTCCATGAGATTTTATGCTGAAATTGATCGGGAATTGGCCTGTGGTGTATGGGCAGCTGACAGATTTCTCTAATCAGATTCGATTAGAAAGAGATTTGTCTCTTGGTTGAATCTGCCCATCATCGTCTGATGTATGGCTACCTTTAGTTTTCAGTCTCTCAAGACATGTAAAAGAAACTTTTTTTTTTCTCCTAGACTGCCAGAAAATTTACAGTGCCTTTGTAGACAGCTCTGTGCTTCAGGGCCCTTTTCCACTGCAAAACGCAAGGTTTTCCCAATTTTGATGTGCGTTTTTTTTGTGCGTTTTAATGTGTTTGCGTTTTCTGTTTTTCTGATTGGCAAGTGTTGTCTTGAAAATAGATACTAGTGGTTAAATCAATACAAAACGCAAAACGTATTTCTATGGGTTTTTCATGCGTTCCTATACTTTACATTGAAATGCAAAACGCATCATAATTGCACAGACATACGTTCGCGTTTTAAAAAAAAATCGGAACGCAGCAGTGGAAAAGGCCACCCAAGATTCTTATTTTAATCAGGCTGTACTTCAGAATCAGCAAGCGCATGAGTTTTGCGTTTCTGGCAAAAATGCAGCTAGTGGATAAAGGCCCTTAGGCTGTAATGCCAGTGCTTTGAAACGCCTCTGCTATTCAGCTACATTACAATACACTAATCAGCATTTCCAGCTCATTCCCTGTCTGCTTCTCTTTACACATGTGCATATTACACTTCCTGGGCTTCTGCAAATTATGTCAGTTAGAAAAAAAAAAGGTTGGGAGAGGAGGGTCTAACAACCTTCATTGTGGGCGTGGTTTCAACTGCTAGAGTGAAGAAGAAAAAAACTTGCTAATCCTGCCAGGAGTAAACAGGGATCCTCCCATGCTGCCTATGGCATTTTACAGCACCTTGCTGACAGGGTTACAATATTTATTAGTCACTCCTTCTTATCTTTATATACTTAAATCACTGTCATATACTGCTTTTTAAGGAATCTTTATTCCTTCTTACAGTTCCTCTTTAACTCTCCTCTGCTTGAAGCCAAAGGCCCTTATCAATTTACTTTTTCTCCTAGGTTTTCTCTCAGGTGATATTTTCACACCTTATCAATAAAATGCCTTTTAAGCCACCAGCAAGCAAGAAAATACTTAATAATTTGATAGTACATGTTCTCCTACTTTTTTCTCCTTTTTCACTTGTAAAGTGCTAAAAGGTTATGTAAAAAAAAAAAGACAAATTATCACCCAGGTGAAAACTATTACTCATATCCAATCAACTTTTTCTCCTGAGTTTTCTCGCAGGTCAGAATGTTTCATCTTATCTAAAAAATTACTTTTCAGCACTTAACAATTGAGAAAGTACTAAAAATAAGTAAACGTAATATCAAACTGGTACTTTTCCGTTAGCCGGGCTCATCTGCTATGTGGCGCTAAATACATTACAGAAAACTGTAACTTGTAAGAAATGTAATTTAATAGGCACGGAACATAACTGTAACGTGTAAGAAATGTAATTTAATAGGCACGGAACATAACTGTAACGTGTAAGAAATGTAATTTAATAGGCACGGAACATAACTGTAACTTGTAAGAAATGTAATTTAATAGGCATGGAACATAACTGTAACTTGTAAGAAATGTAATTTAATAGGCACGGAACATAACTGTAACTTGTAAGAAATGTAATTTAATAGGCACGGAACATAACTGTAACTTGTAAGAAATGTAATTTCATAGGCACGGAACATAACTGTAACGTGTAAGAAATGTAATTTAATAGGCACGGAACATAACTGTAACTTGTAAGAAATGTAATTTAATAGGCATGGAACATAACTGTAACTTGTAAGAATTGTAATTTAATAGGCACGGAACATAACTGTAACGTGTAAGAAATGTAATTTAATAGGCACGGAACATAACTGTAACTTGTAAGAAATGTAATTTAATAGGCATGGAACATAACTGTAACTTGTAAGAAATGTAATTTAATAGGCACGGAACATAACTGTAACTTGTAAGAAATGTAATTTAATAGGCACGGAACATAACTGTAACTTGTAAGAAATGTAATTTCATAGGCACGGAACATAACTGTAACTTGCAAGAAATGTAATTTAATAGGCACGGAACATAACTGTAACTTGTAAAAAATGTAATTTAATAGGCACGGAACATAACTGTAACTTGTAAGAAATGTAATTTAACCACCTGGGCGGTATGGACGAGCTCAGCTCGTCCATCACCGCCGGAGGCTGCCGCTCAGGCCCTGCTGGGCCGATTTGCGCCAAATAAAGTGCAGCACACGCAGCCGGCACTTTGCCAGCCGCGTGTGCTGCCCGATCGCCGCCGCTCTGCGGCGATTCGCCGCGAGCAGCGGCGAAAGAGGGTCCCCCCAGCCGCCTGAGCTCTGCGCAGCCGGAACAAAAAGTTCCGGCCAGCGCTAAGGGCTGGATCGGAGGCGTCTGACGTCAGGACGTCGGCTGACGTCCATGACGTCACTCCGCTCGTCGCTATGGCGACGGTGTAAGCAAAACAAGGAAGGCCGCTCATTGCGGCCTTCCTTGTTTATTCTGGGCGCCGGAGGCGATCGGAAGAACGCCTCCGGAGCGCCATCTAGTGGGCTTTCATGCAGCCAACTTTCAGTTGGCTGCATGAAATAGTTTTTTTTTAATTTAAAAAAAACCCTCCCGCAGCCTCCCTGGCGATCTTATCAGAACGCCAGGGTGGTTAATAAACAACGGAGCTAAAGGGTAACTTTAAAGAGTAACTTGGAAGCAATTTAATTTAATAGGCACGTTACAAATGTAATGTAGAAGTCAGCGTTAGCCGGCCCCAACTGTAATTGGCAATGTAATGTAATAGGCACCGAAAAATTAATTATGGCTTATTCCAGGAGATGTTGATGTCGTGCAGAATTTGTTCAAATGGATAGTGCACTCCTTGTCTCCACACAAATTCCGCCAGGTATGACTCCAAATGATGACGAAAAGTTTCCCGATGTTTTTTATTTCTCCATTTGGCACTGCCCCAAAGCCGTTCTATTTTCTCAGTGTTGACACCACTCTCGGGAACGACAAAATGGTACCTGTGATTCACTTGAAAGTGGTGCAGGCCACTTTCTTCCAGTGTACTTGTGCAGTATCCCTTCCAGGAATCGGAATACACGGTAGACCCTTGTTCGATGTGATTGGTTATTTCTTGTAACAGTACTGGAAATGAGCGGTTTGGAACTTTTACTACAAAGCATTCATCCATTTCACGGCAAAGGCCACCAAATATCCACTGTTGTGGAAGAAGTCGCTCGGCATTGCTCTTTCGTTTAGTGAATAAGCTCTCGTCTATCTCTACTATTTTTGTCAGGACCACCGTTTTTTTTTTTGCATCACGACGCACTAAAACTTCTGCACAAACTTCTCTTAAGTAGTTGTTCCAATCCACAACTGTATTGTGATTCATATCTACTTGCTTGTTACACCATTTGACTGATATCATCTCTTCGCTCCACCCGTAAATGAATCGTACACAAGTTAGAAAACTCAGTCGTGACGATTCAAACCATGTACAAATGCTTTTCTTGGTGCGGCATGTTGAAAGATTGCACCACCAACGTACTCCGTCACAAAATGACAGTTTCATTACATGATTCCTGTCCCATGTGGCATTCGTTGGCAATAGACCTTTCACTTGTAAAAAAGACACTGCTTCTTCTTCACTCCATGTCAGTGATTTACAGGACAGCGTGATGTACAGGACAGCGTGATTTACAGAACAGCGTGATGTACAGGACAGCGTGTGGTGAGTGATTTACAGGACAGCGTGTGGTGTGCCGACAACACTTATGTTTTGAACTGCTTTGGTGGCTTTTTCATGAGGTACGGGCTGACGGAGCACATTTCTTTGCCCTATGGAAGTTGCGGGCGGCTAAGGGTGACAATTCAATTACACTTGTTACGTGCCTATTACATTCCATTCCATTTTGTTGCAAGTTACAGTTTTCTGACGTGACTAATTAGGTACTTACCGCCACCTATCTGATGCGCCCGGCTAACGGAAAAGTACCATCAAACTTTTTTAAGTGGTTTTATTTATTTTTTTGCTTGGTGGGCCTTATTGGGAAGGTTTAAAAATATTGCCTTGAAGAAATCTCAGGCCTACATTCTATAAAATTTTCCCAGATTTCCTGAATATGATAATAGATGAAAATTTGTTTGTCAGGCCCTATGTTAAACTTCATTTAGAAACGACAGGTTGGTTCAGATGGCTCCATGTTTTTTTTTCTGACAGCGCTTCCTTTGGTCTTTAATGCCATTTGTGTTGTTCTTTTATCAGGTGACATCATGGGGACAGCAATGAATAATGTGGATAGTCTCCTTGCCATGTCCTACGGCTGTGGTGAGCAGAACATGGTCAAGTTTGCCCCGAACGTTTACATCCTCCAGTATCTGAAGGCATCAGGGCAATTATCCACAGACACTCTAGAGAAAGGGAAGAAATTTCTGGACGGTGGTAAGTTTTTAGGAAGGTGGAGAGAAGTGTTGACCGATCACAATATGATAATGGATTTGGTGATTTGCTTCAACAGTGTTTAACCGGTTCAGCACTGCAGGCCGAAAATCTCATGCATCCGAGCAACGTTCACCTCCCATTCATTCGCCTATAACTTTATTGCTACTTATCACAATGAATTGATCTATCTCTTGTTTTTTCCGCCACTAATTAGGCTTTCTTTGGGTGCTACATTTTGCTAAGAATTATTTTTTTCTAAATCCATTTTAACAGAAAGATTAAGAAAGAAATGAAAAAAAAATCATTATTTCTCAGTTTTTGGCCATTATAGTTTGAAATTAATATAAGCTACCGTAATTAAAACTCATGTATTTTATTTGCCCATCTGTCCCGGTTATTACACCGTTTAAACGATGTCCCTATCACAATTTATAGTGCCGATATTTCATTTAGAAATAAAGGTGCATTTTTTCAATTTGCGTCCATCACTATTCATAAGCTTATAATTTTAAATAATATAATAACATACTCTCTTGACATGCATATTTAAAAAGTTCAGACCCTTGGGTAACTATTTATGTTGTTTTTATTGTATTTTTTTAATTTTATTTTTTAATAAAATATGTATGGGGTAATTTTTGGTGTGGGAGGAAAACTCCTAATTTTAAATGTAAAATAATAGAATTGTTTTATTAAAAGTGTATGTGGGTGCAGTTTACTCTTTGGCCAAAAGATGGCCACAGTAAAAAAAATCCTGGATGCGAACGATCTCGCATCCAGGAACTAAAGTACACGGAGAAGTTTCCTGGGGGGCAGAAATACCACGCTATCTCACTAGAAAGCGTCGTTTTTTCTGCGGGGAAATTAGATCGGTGAATGGGAATTATATTCCCATTCACTGATCGGGGGGCTAGCGGCGGGTGCGCGCGCAGGAGAAGCAGCAGTGCCTATCTGGACGAGGAAGCTCGTCCAGATAGGCCGAACTGGTTAAAGTATAACTAAAGCCACTTAGAAAAAAAAATATAATCTCGCCTATAGATCCCATAGATAGCCTTCCCAGTCCTCTCTCCGTGCACTCTGTCCACTGCTTTCCCAAATGCTCAAATTATGGTCAACTGGTTAAACACTCCATATAGACCAAGAATGGGTCGCTACAACCCCCACATTTTCATACCATCGGGAGCAGGAAAACACCAAGCCATAACATATCAATCCAAAGAAGGAATCCCGCTGCATCAGTGGTGAAGCAAAAGTCCAATATTTATTGCAACATTAAAAGACAGCACAGTAAAATAGCTCACGCGTATCGGGGCAGAAACAAAACTTAGTCATAGCTAAATCATAGCTAGAGCTATGACTAAGGAGCCATGTTTCTGCTCCGATACGTGTGAGCTATTTTACTGTTTTGACGCTCTGCGGTTCCCGAGAAAACCGTCCGCTTATGCGTCATGTGAGCGATAATCGCAAGTTTCTTTGCAAAACAACCAAAATGACATTTTTGGGGGTTTTAATCCCCTTATTTTCCCTATCCTTCCTGGCTCTGCTAGCAAGCCCTGGCAGTTGTGTGAAATTTGTCACCTAGCATTTCTGGGAGGTTATATAGTCCCGTGCTGTGTGATGACACCATCCATCACAGATTACACTGACAGAATCTCATAAACACAGTCTTCCCCAGACTGTTATGCTGGGAATACACGTTTCGTTTTTGCCTTCATTTAAACCTTCGTTTCGATTGTGCCTTTTGTCCTTTTTGATCCCGAAATAATCGATCGTACGGTTAATATCACCACCCACGATTTCGTTTTTTTTTTTTTCGATTCTGATGGTTTCGTTTTTCCAATGATCGAGGGCTGCAAAGAAACAAAACGTAGTACAGGGACGGACGGCATAAACGAATATATAATCGATCTGAACAGCCATCAAGCCTACCAATGGCTCGATTAGATGGATAAAGAGAGATAATATCAAACATGTTCGATCACTAGTCGTTCGTTTTTGGGGTCTATTAATCGAAACTATAATGAAATTATGACTATTTTCACATACGTTTTCAACACTCGATTCATTTACCGAACGAATCGAAGGCTAAAATGAAGGCAAAAACGAAACGTGTATTCCCAGCATTAGGAACTGATCCAGCAGGTGTCCGACACATAGCTGCCTTCTGGCCTGAGTTCAAAGAAGACACAGGAGTGATCCTTATCACTTCGGCTGGAGACGCCCAAAAGTTCAACAAACCTTACAAGCTATATTTAATAATAGGCACAGTTTTGTAATAGTTCTGGTGTTCCCAAGATAGCAGGTCCCCCAAATTCATGGATTTTATTAGACTTCGCGTGACACTGGTTCTGAGAGGTTTCCTTACCAATCGGACCCCCAGAACTGAAGTAAGACTGGTTTAAAATAACCCTCTAATACCCCAAGGGTCTGACCCCTCAAGTTTGATATCATTGTTATCGATAAATTCTGATCGACCTAAAAATGGTATTAGATTTAACATAACCTGTATGGTTTTGAAGATTAGCACACCTATCAAGATTCAGGTATATTCCTGTGTCCATGAGAAGCGGCGGGCACATCTCATGTTCCAAAGAGGTGTGTGATCCTTGCCCCTAACTCCTCCTTGCTGAAGTGAGGGGTATAACTTAACGGGGCCCAGTTTGTCCAGGGTCCATCATCTGAAATCTTTGCCTAACAACATCCTAGCAGCCAGCTGGACACTGGCGCAAAACCTCCATCTTGGATTATTTCTCACAAAGGCCTCAGGCCACATGGCAACCGCCATTTTGGATTTCCTCCAAAGACTTGCGATTGCTGCATGGACTACCAATAACGGTATTTGAACTGTATATTAAGACATTCTGTTTCTTTTCATCTCTATTCTCTTTCCATCAAACCAATCTGTTCTGCCGGACAGGTATATCTATCTGTGGGCTAAATTAGGCTGTGTGTATGTAGTTTAGAATAAAAACTAACAATTTTATCATTCAGTCTTGTGCCTGTTCTGGTCATCTGATTGCTGCTATAACGAATCTGCCCTCTGAAGAGTCAGTCATACTACCGCATTGTTTTATTATTTGCTTATAAATTGTTGATTTGCTAGCTAGGTTGTAAATAACAGTTTCTTCCTTTTAGGAGTAGCTAGTTGGAGACTGTCTGCTCCATCCAAAACCAGACAGTGGTGGCAGTGAATTTACCCGATTTCCAGAGCGGAACCAATATTTTTTAGCTTACCGATTGTATATACAATTGGGATTGTACATGTATGAGCACCTCCAACCAATCTTAACCGTTTACTACGCACACAGTGAATTTGCCTCCAGCAGTCTCTAGTGCATGAGACCTGCATGGCAACAGTGGCCTAGTAATACGGGATTGGTGAGTGATTGTCCCATTACATATTGTCGGCAGCTGCGCGATCAATCTTTATTGTCAGTCTGCTCACCGTACTTCCTGCGTATGCGACAGAGCGTATTGGCACGCTCTGTCGCATTAACCTTCTTCCTTTGACGATCCAGCAACCGGTCATTGTTGTCCGTCTGCTCACCGTACTTACTGCGTATGCTAACGGGAGCAGATTGGACGGAATCACGGGGCTGTATCCTATTCTTTCTTGTACTCTTCTCTTCTAAATGTCTGATTCAGTTCAGGATTACCAGAATTGGTCTGTTCCTGACTTGCAAGCCCTCTGCGAATTGCACGGCATTGCTGCTTACGGCACAAACCAGGCTAAGCTGGTGGCCTTACCCCAGAGATGGAATCCTTATCGCCACCTTGCTTAATGCCTCTATGCACTGCAGTCCTGACACCTCCGAAGTGATTGGCAAACCTGACTTACCAGGATCTGCGCATGTACCAGGAGTTACGAGAACTTTGGCTCCAGGATGAGGCAGAGAAGCTCCTGAAAGCAGAACGACAGTGGCAGTTCCTGAGAGAGGAGCGTCAGCATGAGGCAAAGATGCGCCTGCTAAAAGCAGAGCACCAAGAGCATCTGCGCCAGATCAAGCTCCAGACCGAAGAGCTACGGCTACCATGTGAATTGGAGTTGGCCCAGCCAGCCCAAATTAATCTGCACTCTTTACTATATGCTTCGGTGGAGAGATGCGAACCTCTACCCGTGACCCCCACAGCAAAACTTCCTGCCATGGAAGAGGGCACGGAACGAGACTTTCCTGTGCGCACCTCTGAGAGAACGTAACATCAGGTTTTTGTACCTGACAGCCAGAGGACCCTGGTGCTGGACAGTCACAGAACGCTGTCCCAGGACTTGGAAGGAGGTAAGCCTACTGCATTTGCTCCTCCTGGTCCAGTGAGCTTTGCGACACCGAGACCTGCAGCTGCTGCTATTGCTGCATCCCAGTATGACACACCTGCCATTCGCATGTGTAATCTTTGTGGCGAGACCGGCCACATACAGTTCTTCTGTCCCAGGAGGAAGAGAACGACCGTCCCTAGCCCGAAGATGGCTAGCAACCCTGATCCGTCACCTGCATCACCCTCTGCACAGCCTGTCAGCGTGTCAGAGATGCTCTACGGTTCCGGAAATCGTCACAGTGCTCCAGCAGACGACCAGATCATCTGCTTCTACAGTGCTCCAGAAACAGATGTACCCCTGGTCTGCTTCAACCTTGCCACAGAGGAAGATATTCTCCCACGAAAGCTCCTCACCCTGACTGAAGTCAGGCCCAACCACCACAACCCTGTTATCCCAGGTCCCGAGAAGGCCGGATGGGGGGTGAGTTTTCCAGAGTGGGCTGTTGCTGAGATTCCCTCTCCTCCTGTGCTTGGCACTGATCTAGGCACGCTTGTGTGCCCTTCGGAATTTTCTGCTGATATGCAGGAGATCCCAGCAGGACTCCCTGACAACCCGGTACTGTACAAGCCTTGGGGAAAACAGAGAGATGTAAACCCCTTACCTGCTATTGCTACTGTACCTAACACCGCTGGGCGGGAGGTATCCGTAGATTTAAATGTACCAGCAACTGACTGTCTTTTATCTGTTTAGGCTAGGCTAGCTACATGATTAAAAAAAATATATATATAAAAAAAAACTGCTGCGCCTCCACCCTGGCGCAGTTAATAGAACGCCAGGGTGGTTAAATGGCTTTACTTTTGTTTTATTAATAAAAAACATTGATTGGTGATAGAGTTGTCACGAACCTGCGGATTTTGGTTCGCGAACCGCAAACGCCAACTTGCGAAAAAGTTTGCGAACTGGCGAATCAACGCGACTGCAATAGACTTCAATGGGCAGGTGAACTTTCAAAACTACAAACACTAATTCTGGCTACAAAAGTGATGGAAAAGATGTTTCAAGGGGTCTAACACCTAGTGGGGGGCATGGCGGAGTGGGATACATCCCAAAAGTCCCGGGGAAAAATTCGGATTTGACGCACAGCAGGATTATAATCCCTAAAGGGCAGAAATCACATTGCATTCCTAAATTAGAGGCCTTAAGTGCTTGAAAACTTCTTACGTGTGTATACATGGATCAGGTAGTGTAAGTAGTGTACTGCTTCACACTGACAGACCAAACTCACTGTGTAATGCACTGTAAACAGATGGCTGTGCTGGTGCGCACGTTGGCGAGAGTGCAGGCGATGGCGGCTTTCCAGCCCATATGGTCAGGCTGAGGTAGCTCAATGACAGAACAACAGTGACTGTCCAGCTGATCGAATTTGGTCTGTCCACAATAAAGCAACGACCTTATTTTCTTGGGTGTGCCCCCCAACACACTCATATAGCCGGCGGTCATTGCTTCATTGTGATGCGCAAGCCCCTTCACACGGCAAGGTAACGATCACAAAGGGGAACTGACACGTGTTTTGTTTTGTTGTTGCAGCCGCAGTGCAGCCAGAAAAATTAGGCAGGCATGTACACACACCAGAAAAATTATTATAGCGGCCGCTGCTAGTAGCGGCCTTAAAAATTCAGGAATCCACCTGGAGTCCTGGACCCGGTTGGTGGTGGCAGAGAAGGCAGTCAAGTGGCCTGCAGGCAGAGATGCTGTGTGAGGACCGACTTAGTTTTGGGGCAGGCAGTAGCACTCCGGGATCAATGCCTCATTCATTTTGATAAAGGTGAGATACTGAACATTTTTGTGACCTAGGCGACTTATCTTCTCACTGACAATGCCTCCACCTGCGCTGAAGGTCCTTTCTGACAGGACACTTGAGGCAGGGCAAGCCAGAAGTTGGAGGACAAATTGGGACAGCTCTAGCCACAGTTCAAGCCTGCGCACCCAGTAGTCCAGGGGTTCATTGCTGCTCAGAGTGTCTACATCCGCACTTAAGGCCAGGTAGTCGGCTACCTGCCGGTCAAAGCGTTGGTGGAGGGTGGATCTGGAAGGGCTAAGCATGCGGTCACACAGGTGCAGTTAACAGGTATACAGTGACTGGTATTGCAATACAATGTGCAGCTCTCACACAGGTGCAGTCAACGGGTATGCACGGACTGGTATATAAAACAGCGTGTGGTCACACAGGTGCAGTGAAAGGTATACAATGACTGGTATTACAATACAATGTGCAGCTGTCACACAGGTGCAGTTAACAGGTATGCACGGACTGGTATATAAAACAGTGTGCGGTCACACAGGTGCAGTTAACCGGTATGCACGGACTGGTATATAAAACAGCGTGCAGTCACACAGGTGCAGTGAACAGGTATGCAGTGACTGGTATTACAAAACAATGTGCAGCTGTCGCACAGGTGCAGTTAACAGGTATGCACTGACTTTAGAGCAGAGAGGAAGTTCTGAGTTCAGGTCTGCTTTAAAACTGATTAGACACAAAAATGTTGCATCGACTGTCCATCAATTATGCAATGCTCTCATTGCAATTTTGCAATTTTGATTAAACTAATTATATAGGTATAAACCTAAAAAAACATAATTGACTTTCCTGTTTCTGTTTATATGACTGTAAAGTGATCAGTCCCATGCCGATTGTGTGAAAAACATATACATTTCTACCTTGCTGATTATTTAATGGTCGACTCAAGTGATTAATCCTGTATTGATTGTGTAGGAAACGTATGAACTGCCACCTTAAAGGGAAGGTTCAGGGAGTGGGGAAAAAAAGAAAAATCCATATCCACTTACATGGGGCTGCCTCCAGCCCGTGGCAGGCAGGGGGTGGTGCCCTCGCCGCCGCTCCGCAGGCTCCCGGTGGTCTCCGGTGGCCGACCTGGCCAGGCCAGCTCGGGCTCTTCTGCGCTCCAACGATGGGCTCTTCTGCGTTCCACGCCTGCGCAGTACAGCCAGGAGGACGTCCGATGACGTCAGGCCGCCCCCGTGAGGCACAGATTGGAGCGCAGAAGAGCCCGACGTGGCAGCCGGCCTGGCCAGGTCGGGTCGGCCACCGGAGACGACCGGGAGCCTCCGGAGTGGCGGCGAGGGCACCTCCTGCCTGCCACGGGCTGGAGGAAGCCCCAGGAAAGTGGATATGGATTTTTATTTTCCCACTCCCTGAACCTTCCCTTTAACGCTTGTCTCACGAACAGCATACAAGAACCAACATTCCCAATCAATCTTCTGATTAATTTTATACCAATATTGTTCGAAAGATGTGATTTATCAACCACAGGTGTTTAAAATCCATTTAAATCTATTTGATTGATTAGATGTTTTCTCTAATAGAATGTCTGTACATTGTCACTTGCCGACCGCACACTCATAACGCGCGTCGGTAAAGTGGCAGCTGCAGGACCAGCGACGCAGTACTGCGTCGCTGGCTGCAGGCTAATTAATCAGGAAGCAGCCGCTCGCGCGAGCGGCTGCTTCCTGTCAATTCACGGCGGGGGGCTCCGTGAATAGCCTGCGGGCCGCCGATCGCGGTTCGCAGGCTAAATGTAAACACAAGCGGAAATAATCAGCTTTGTTTACATTTGTACAACGCTGCTAACAGTAGCAGCGTTGTACCAGATCAGCGATCCCCGGCCAATCAGCGGCCGGGGATCGCTGTCACATGACAGGCAGGAGCCTGTTAGAGGCTGCACAGGACAGATCCGTTCCTGTGCAGCCTCTGATCTCCGGGGAAGGGAGGTAGGAGAGGGAGGGGGGGAATTTCGCCGCGGAGGGGGGCTTTGAGGTGCCCCCCCCGCAAACCTCAGGCAGGCAGGAGCGATCAGACCCCTTATGCACATGATCCCCATAGGGGGGAAAAAAGGGGGGCGATCTGGTCGTTCTGCCTGCTACCTGATCTGTGCTGGGGGCTGCAGAGCCCACCCAGCACAGATCACAGAATACAGCGCTGGTCCTTAAGGGGGGGTAAAGCGTGGGCCCTCAAGTGGTTAAGCTCATTTATTAAGCTGATTGCTACAAGAATTTGACAGGTTTGAATTTATTTGGCCATTAATATAGCTGTGAATATGGAGACTTTTTGTTTGCATTTGACAATCATTTGATTGGCTCCCGTGCTACATGCGGCAGCCACATGGGGGGAAATGGGGAAGGAGGAGCAGCTGTAAACTTTCATCAACCATGCAGGTAAAAAATGTTAATGCATTGGCACGGAGCGTTAACATTAGGGGTGAACAGTAGTGGAGGCAGGGCAGGTGGGGGATTACATGCTGAAATCAAATGGTAATTGGCTTGCGATGAATGGGCACTGGACAGCCAACAGATCTCTCTCTGATCAGAATCTATCTTAATCGATATGCCCGTACATAGCATAAAATTAAGGATGGTCATACATCTAGCCCGCCGCAGCTCACTCGCCCTGCCATGGCTATGACGGCAGAGCTCTGTGAGCTGGTTAGGAGCAGATTTCATTGTCTCCTGACCCTGTCATCTATGTAAGCAACTCCCATTGGCTTACATTGATCACATGGTCAGGATCCAATGAAAGCAGTTCCTGAGTGGCTCTCAGAGCTCTGCCATCATAAGAGACAGACCTGATGTGTGACGTGGATGACAGTTGTGGCAGGTATGTGCTGCAATTCGTTGGTATCAGGCAGTTTCTTGTACCAGCAGTCTCTGGTCTTTAAGAAGGCAGAGAATGTTGCTACTTAAATGGTTACTGCTTTAGACCATAGATGACATTTGAGTTTAATCCCACTTTAACTACTGTACTTCACCACTAAGGGTTTTTTCTCTTAAAGTGAAGGTCCAAGCTAAAAAAACCCTCCAAACTCCACTTACCTGGGGCTTCCTCCAGCCCCTGGCAGTCGTTCTGTGCCCTCGGCACAGCTCCGGTGGCTCCCGGTCTTCCCTGCTGCAGAAGACTCCACTGCGCGGGTCACGTGGTCTAGCCGACGTCATCAGGATTATACTGCGCAGGCGCAGAACTACTGAGCGAGGTCGGCTTCCACAGCGAAGGACACCGGGAGCCACCGGAGCTGCGGCGAGGGCACAGAACGACTGCCAGGGGCTGGAGGAAGCCCCAGGTAAGTGGAGGGTTTTTTTTTGTTTTTTTTGTTTTTAGCTTGGATGTTTCCTTTCCAGAGCAATTTTCACATTTCAGTACTGCTTTCATTCATTGGGTAATAAATGTATCACTACTTATTACACATAAATTATCAATACTTTTTTATATGCATTTTTAAGAAAATAAGAAGAGACAAATACAAAAAAAACCAACATTATTTCTTAGTTTTCAACCGATCTAGTTTTAATATAAAATGTGCATATTAATAAATTGACAATCTAACACACACCATACAATCTTTAGAAATATTGAAGAAAAATATCTGGCATTCCGTATCGATAAAAATCGAAGAAAACGGGAAATCCGATCGGATTTTTCAGTCGAATGAAAAAAAAAACCTTTTTTTTTGGGAGATCCGATCGTTTTTATCGAATTGCCGTAAAATCGGATCATTTTATTGTATCGTGTGTGACCACCTTTACAGTTTGGCCTAATGTGCATAGAACTCAGAATGGAGACCTGTGTACCCGATACCTACAATACTCCTGGAATGTTAAATTATTGTATTATTTTCTTCCAGGCCTACAGCGCCAGCTGACCTACAAGCATAATGATGGTTCTTACAGCGCTTTTGGAAAGAGTGATAAAGAGGGCAGCTCATGGTGAGTATGGAGACCGCTGGGCAAAGGATGGTAACAGACAAGGCCTGATTTATACTTCTTGCGCCCCTACGCCAACTATGTTGGGGCTTCCCTTCTATGTGCAGCAGCGCCCCTCCTCTTCCATGTGTATCATCCTTGTACTGCAGCCCCTTTATTTCGTGTATAGCTGCTCTTTGTCACATGTTGCCCCCTATTGGTGATGTAGCAAACATTACATTTTCAGTTCACCAATGCAAATTTTCTGCATGAGTTCGTGAATGAGCGAACCGGGCAAACCGCCACAGACTTCAACGGGCAGGTGAATTTTAAAACCTATAGGTACTGTTTCTGGCCACAAAAGTGATTGAAAAGTGATTTCAAGGGGCCCAACACCTGGACCGTGGCATGCTGGAGAGGGATCCATGGCAAAAGTCCCACCAAAAATTACGTAGTTGACGCAGAGAAGTGTTTTAATCTCTAAAGGGCAGAAATCACAGTACGTTCCTAAATTTGTGGAATTAACTGCTTTCAAACGTCCCTCGTATGTACACTGCGATACGGTAGTGTAAAGGTTAGGCCCGGTTCACACTGACCGACGACACGCAGCCACAAACAACTGCAAAGAACATTAGTGATATCGTCAGGTGAGCAAATCATTGTTTTGCTAGTTGACACCTCCAGGATATAAATGTTAGTCTTCTCAGCGACAATATTTGTGTAGCGGTTTGTAGTGGCCTCCGTGCTTGTGGGCATGTTCATGGGAATGCAGGCAGTTGTGGTTTTCCAGCCTCCATGGTGGGGCTGAAGTAGTTCAATGACAGTTAAGTGACTAAAAAATACTGACTCTGTACCTAGGCCTTATACAGGAGGTGGTAGTGGATACTAGATGCCAGTAGTGGTAGTGAAGGATTATTGGGTTATGGTCGATGCACTACTAGGACCAGCAGACTCCAACAGCTAATGTGTACAATGGAAAAACAGGACTGCAATATAACAATATCAAGAAAAAGAAAAACAGCCCTTAGAAGGGTGAACTACTGTAGCACTCAGCACTGACTGCACCTGTCTGCAACAGCTTAAAGGAGTTATCAAGGCATTTTAAAAGAAAAAAAGTGCTACTTACCCGGGGCTTCCTCCAGCCCCAAGCTCCCAGCATGTCCCTCGCCACAGCTCCACCATCAGCCGTTCACCGCCACTGCCTCCCGGTCCCCGGTGATGACGTCCCCTGGAGGTCGGCCTGTACTGTGCCTGCGCAGTACACTCTGGTCCATGTGCCTGTGATTGACAGTGCCGCTTGCGCAGACACAGTACAGGCCGACCTCCAGGGGACGTCATCACCGGGGACCAGGAGGCAGTAGCGGCGAACGGCTGACGGAGGAGCTGCAGCGAGGGACATGCTGGGAGCTTGGGGCTGGAGGAAGCCCTGGGTAAGTTGCACTTTTTTTCTTTTAAAATGCCTTGATAACTCCTTTAAGCTGTTGCAGACAGGTGCAGTCAGTGCTTAGTGCTACAGTAGTTCACCCTTCCTTTAAGTGCACTGTGTGGACACACTGAACATCAATATCACAAGATCAAAACACAGCTTTTAGAAGGGTTCTCAGGGTCATGTAGATGGTGAATAGGTACTGTAGCAGCAAGAAACTCCACTGAGGACACAGAACACAGGCCTAACTAACGCTTTTCCTATCTGCAGAAATGCTCTGTTTCTAGTCTCCTTTGCTGCAGCCACAGTAAGAGTTTAAAATGGCTGCTATGCTGGCTTTCTGATAGGTGGGGGGGAAGGGTTGTCCGGGTGGGAAGGATAGCTGATTGGCTGCCTTGTGTCTGCTGACTCTGGTGTGAGTGGTTAATTTTAGCTCCATTATAATGTATAGGGAGCGAATCGAACACGCCATATGTTCATAAATAGACGCGAACGTAAACTCGTGTTGTTCGCTGTGAATTATTCACCGGGCGAACAGTTCGGGCCATCTCTACTCCCTATTTGCAGCCTTCTCTTTCATACGTAACAACCTTTATTTCACATCCAGGTGCCTCCTTGGGTTGCAGCCCCCCAAGGCCCGGGCCTTTGTAACCTTTGCAGAAATCTGGCCCTGGTAACCAAAAACTGTTCTTTACAACTGAGGTGAGCAGAAAGCATCTCAGAATTCACATCATATTGGAGCATGTTGGGTTCCGTTTGTCAGCCAAAAACAAAAATCTGAGACTTCAGTGGACACTGGTGTACCAAGACTGCATAACTGCACCCTGGAGAAACGTAACCTATGCTGCATCTAGATTTTCAACTACCTTGTTACTCCTATGAACTTCTGCAGATGCTGCCTGCAATCCTTTTTGCCACTGCCCATATCCCCCCTTCTCTGCCCCCAGATCCATAATGGCCAAACAGGAGAAGATGAGTGACCATGAACTCTAATGCTCACTCATCTCCAATGACTGCAGCTGCATAACCTTGACATGGTCTCTTGAATGAGGAACTCTGTGCCCCTGATTTTTGTCACTGCAAACATCAAATATTCGCACCATCCAATATTCAAGTTCCTTTATTTATAGCTCTTATAAAAAAGACATGGCGTACGTTAAAAAGGGGCGCTGGGAAAAAAGGGCGCGGGGTTTTAAACGATAAGCATGGATAACGTTTAAAAATGTATTGTACTGTATTTCGTTTAAAATTAATGTTTTATAAAGTTATAAATCATTAAATAATGTGCATTAAATCGGCAATTGTAAAAACGTTAATCTTTCGTTTAAATAGTGAAACGTATAATAACGTTTAAAAAAAAAATTACTAAGTAACCCTCCCTGTACCTACCCCTAACCCCTAGACCCCCCTGTTTATGCCTAAACCTAAGACCCCCCCTGTTGGTGCCTAAGTAACCCTCCCTGTACCTACCCCTAACCCCTAGACCCCCCTGTTGGTGCCTAAACCTAAGACCCCCCTGTTGGTGCCTAAACCTAAGACCCCCTGTTGGTGCCTAAACCTAAGACCCCCTGTTGGTGCCTAAACCTAAGACCCCCTGTTGGTGCCTAAACCTAAGACCCCCCTGTTGGTGCCTAAACCTAAGACCCCCTGTTGGTGCCTAAACCTAAGACCCCCCTGGTGGTGCCTAAACCTAAGACCCACCTGTTGGTGCCTAAACCTAAGACCCCCCTGTTGGTGCCTAAACCTAAGACCCCCCTGTGATAAGCATTAATAACGTTTCAAATACATATTGTGCGGTTTTTTCGTTTAAAAATAATGTTTGAAAAAAATATTGTACTGTTTTTCGTTTAAAAATAATATTAAAAAATGTATAGAAGCAGTAATAAAACATTAAGTCTCCGGGCGCCGCTTTTAAAACGTTATTTTTCTCCGGCGCCCTTTTTTCCTATCGGGCGCCCATTAAACGATATTTATTATGGGAGTGAATGGCGGCGCCCGATTTGTCCACTAGCCTCCTGCGCCCTTTTTTACTGTTACCCTGCATGAGTAAAAACAGGTCTGCATAATGATGACGCACAGGCGTTTCGATCCTTCTTTTTCAAATCATTGCAGATGCTGCAATGATTTGAAAAAGAAGGATCGAAACGCCTGTGCGTCATCATTATGCAGACCTGTTTTTACCCCTTTCCTTTTTTTAAGAGCTATAAATAAAGGAACTTGAATATTGGATGGTGCGGATCTTTGAGGTTTGCTGTGGATTCCCTGTGACTCCAGGGGTGGTCTCTGCACACCAAACCCATTGGTGCAACAAACGCTGGTTTTGACCTGATTTCTGTCACTAACAGGAGAGACACTGTGATGCATTTTAAGAGAACCTTTCACCAGAATATACTGTCACATATGGGGGCTGAGTTAGTCCTCTGTGACAAAAAGAAAGGGGAAAAAGGGTAAAAAAATATCTCCAATAAAAAAATAGGGAATACCCAGGCAGCTCATGATTACAGAGGAACTACTAGGAAGGTATGAAATGGGGGAAGAGAAACCAAAAAGCCCTCCTACTAAAGAGTAATGCAGATTATAATTTGCCTTCTTAAAGGACAACTGAAGTGAGAAAAATATGGAGGTTGCCATATTTATTTCCTTTTAAATAATACCAGTCCTCCATTGTCCCCATATGTCCTCCATTGTCCTGCTCCATGGCTGTTTATCTCCCTGTGTCCTCCTTCGCACACCCTGTGTTGTCCTCCCCTCTTCCGGTTCCTCCCAATCCCCATCCCTCCCTCCCCCATAGAGAAATTAGCAGAAGCTGCATGTCTTACCTGATCTGAGGACTCCTGCAGTAATCAGTGGCTTCTGCTCTCCCTCACTGCATCCCCCAAGTGCCACCACTAGGAGAACAATGAGGGAGAGGTCAAGTGAGACGCATGCCCACTTCTAATAACTCTGCACGAGGGGGAGGGGGTGGAGGAGGACATGAGGGAGCAAAAGAAGACATAGGGACAGTACAGGAAGTCCCCCCCCCCCCCAACATTGCAGCTCTTCGTATCAGCGGGCTTTAATAAGTCCTCAACCACGGTATTAGGTCTTCAATAGTGCTATGCTGGTGATGATCACTTCTATAGATGCTTTAAAATATTGATAATCATTAACAAATGTTTCCCCTGCTCTGCTTACACCTCTCATACTGTGGATGTCCTTGGCAGGTTTTTTTTGCACCATATGATTTATGTATAGAGTGCTTGGGGGGCCCAATGTAAAGCTAGCACTGGGGCCCAAAGTTCCTTACCTATACCATTGATTGGCAATGCTATATTTCCAGTCTGTAGTTTCTCTGTTTTCAGAAATAGTTTAGGGTCTTTAACTGTCAGCCTGTAATGTGTGTTCTTTTGAAGCCTCTGAAAAAAAAGTTAAAATTGGCTTGCCCAACCAGAAGCACAATTTTGGAGAGGGTCCCTGGCCATGAAAAAATGTTCATGTTCATTAACAAGCAGACATCATCTTCTTGTTTCTCTCCAGGTTAACGGCTTTCGTCACAAAATGTTTCTGTATGGCTGAGGAGTTTACGTTCATTGATAAGAATCATATGAAACTAGGGATGGCGTTTCTTGAGAAGCAACAGAAGGATGACGGATGTTTCCAGGCCAAAGGACGGCTTCTGAACAACGGCCTGAAGGTGAATGACTGTAGATCAGGGATGATCGTAATCAGCTAATTACGATTACGCACATTTTCATGTACATTTTTGCAATTTCACCTATACGTAATTACGATTTGTACATTAAATTGATTTCGTATAGTCATTCGTAATTTTGCATGAAATTTCGTGTAATTGTCGCGTAATTTTGTGCCGGCTTTGGCAGTGAATAGCAAAACCCCATTACATTCTATTGACACCAAAATTGCTACATATAGTATATTAAGGAGAATAGTGGGTACAAGTCACAAAAATAATTTTTCAAAAAGACCTGGTAGAGAACCGATTTTAAAAATGCAAAGAAAAATGGTTTTTAAACTCACAAATGACAGTTTAAAAAACATTTATCTTTGCATTTTTAAAATTGATTTTCTCAAAAACGACAAGATCTTTTTGAAAAATTATTATTTTTGACTTGTATTTCTTCTTAACATATGTAGCAATTTTGTTAGCAATAGCACAAATGGGGGCTTTACTATTAACCATTAAATTCAGCACAAACTTATGCAAAATTTTGTGAAAATTACGCAAAATTATGAAATACTACTATTTCATACAAGTTAATGATGATTTATCCTGAAATTTTGCATTACGATTACGACGCGTAATCGCGAATTTCGATGCGAAATTTCGCATATGCAAAATTTCAGCCCATCACTGCTGTAGATTATTACCATAGAAAACTTAAAAGAAAAACTAAAGCTAGAAGGATAGGGAGGCTGCCATATTTATTTCCTTTTAAGCAATACCAGTTGCCTGGCTGTCCTGCTGATCCTTTGCCTCTTAATATATTAAGCCATAAACCCTGAACAAGCATGCAGCAGATCAGGCATTTCTGACATTATCAGATCTGACAAGATAATCTGCATGCTAGTTTTTGGTATGATTCAGACACTACTGAAGCTAAATAGACCTGCAGAGCTGCCAGGCAACTGGTATTGTTTAAAAGGGAATAAATATGGCAGCCTCCATATCACTCTCACTTCAGTTGTCCTTTAACCATCTTAGCGGTATGGACGAGCTCAGCTCGGGCGCCCCTTGTAGTCCATATTTTTGATTCGGCTACAATGTTTTTGATTCTGCTACAAAAGGGTGCCCTTTTGTAACCAGGATTTTCTTTAATGGGGGGGGGGGGGGGTTTAGGATTAGGCTTCACAAGCAGGGGGGGGGCTTAGAGTTAGGCACCACTAAGGGGGTCGTAGGGTAAGGCTCCACAAGGGGAGGGTTCTGTGTGAGAGTATGGATAAGTTAGGTCATAGTAATCACCAGGCACAGGTCTTAGGGTTAGGCACCACCAAGGTGGGTCTTAGGGTTAGGCACCACCAGGGGGGTTAGGCATCACCAGGGGAGCGTTCTGTGTGAGAGTAGGGAGAAGTTGGGTCATAGTAATCACAAGGGAGGGCTTAGGGTTAGGCACCACCAAGGTGGGGAGGTTAGGGTTAGGCACCACCAGGGTAGGGTTCTGTGTGAGAATAGGGAGAAGTTTGGTCATAGTAATCACCAGGGGGGTATTAGTGTTAAGGTTAGGCACCACCAGGGAGGGGTTGGGAAACACCAGGAGGGGTTAAGGTTAGGCAGTAGGCACCATCAGGGGAGGATTCTGTATGAGAGTAGGGAGAAGTTAGGTCATAGTAACCACTTTTCTTGGCTATATCCAGAGCCCTATAGCCCAACAAATTTTGCCTATTACAGTATACTTTTTTTAAACTAAAACTAGCTTTTTGGCTACACCAGGCACCCTTTGTAGCCGAATTTGGAATATGGGCTTCACCAGGCGCACTTTGTAGCCGCATTTGACATTTCACCTACACCAGGCACTTTATGTAGCCAAATTTGGCATATGGGCTACACTAGGCGCCCTTTGTAGCCAAATTTGCAATATGGGCTACACCAGGAGCCCGTTGTAGCCGAATCTGGCTTTTTTTTTTTTTTTTTACTATATCAGGCGCCCTTTTTTCCAGGCGCCCTTTTCAAATGTACCCGTGGCAATACCGTTGGCCTAGGATACACATGCTCACATGTCTGGCAACCAGCAGTCATGTGGACCAGAATTCCCTGTAAGAATCAGTGGGATGTATTTTTTCACATAGTAAACAAATACATTCACTCAATAACTCTCCTCCTATGTTACAGGGCGGCGTAGATGATGAGATCTCCCTAACAGCCTACATTTTAATTGGCTTGCTGGAATGTGGAAGAAATGACAGCGTAAGTCATCAATCCTCTGTAATGACAACTTCCTTTGTCTCTCACTGCCCATCTTCTTTAGCAAAACATCAGTTACAGGTAAAACATACCTTAAACAGGAACTCCAGCCTAACAAACATACTGTCATTAAGTTACATTAGTTATGTTAATTAAAATAGATAGGTAATATAATCTCTTACCCACCCTGTTTTAAAAGAACAGGCACATGTTTGATTTCATGATGGCAGCCATCTTTTTGGTTGAAAGGAGGTGACAGGGAGCATGAGACACAGTTCCAACTGTCCTGTGTCCTGAGCACCTCTCCCGGTTGCTAGGCAACGTGAACAACAATATAAGAAATCCCATCATGCTCTGCACAGCATCAGGGAAAAAAAAACCTGGGCTTTCTTTCCTTGATGGGTGGAGCTTAGCTAAAAATTTAGCTAAAAATGATGCTTTGGTAAGAAAAACAAAGTTCTGATGCTGTGAAACTGTTAAAGAAACACCAAGCCTTTTCAGTTCTGCTGAGTAGATTTTTAGTCCGGAGGTTCACTTTAAAGTTCCCCTGACCCGAGTGTTGGCTTTAATGCTTTTAATCGTGTTTTATTATGTGTGGTGCTATGATATGTCACAGCATCATCCTAACAGTACAGCGCCCCCTGTGGTCCTCTGCTCTGCCGTAATTCTCGACTAGGTAAAACGTGGATTATGGGCATGAGGAAGTAGCAGTTCCCCTCCTCTCAGTCTATCCCTCCCTGTTTATGGTTCCCGATATACTGAGTCTGCAAGTTGTGCAGCAGAGCTGAGACATCTGTGGGCTTGGGGAGATTGAACTTGGAACGGTAGTGTACTACCTCTGCTATTAGCAGCTCAGTCATTTTAGCCAAATCACAGAACTTGGAAGCATTGGACCAATCAGGGAATGCAGAATTTCTTTGAAAATTGTATTACCGCGACAATTTTAGACCAATCATAAGACTCTGATACTACGGAGTATTCTCAAGTTTTGTGATTGGCCTAAAATGTGTGTGGTATTCAGATTACGGCAGTAAAATTCTGCATTCTCTGATTGGTCCAATACTTCCGAGACAAATTCAGAAGTATTTGGCCAATCGGAGAATGCAGAAAATAATTATAATTAAAAAAAATGAATTGGAAATCCACAGAGTTTGTAATTGGCATTAGCGGAAATCTGAATTTCCACAGAATCGGAAACCAGCAATTCTGACAATCCCTACTTGTACAAGAGTTCCAGTTACGGTAGTTGGTGCCGATAATGAGAGGCTTGGTTATCGATCTTTGTGCAGCTGTTGTACCAGGCTGTCATGCAGCTGCTCAAGATGCTTTCTTTAGTGCATCAGTAAAAATTAAGCAGCAACTTCTGGTGAAAGTTGCAATCCTTTCCCCACCAAAAATACAGGCGTTCTTGTCCTTTGCCGATTACAGCTAAAGCGTTGTCAGCCCAGGACAAGTCCTCGGCGATGGTGACTTCCAGAAACTTCAAGCTGGAAACGCTCTCCAGAGCCTCTGCATTGGTCACTATTGGTTTGTGATTGGACTTTTTGGTCATCCCAAAGTCCAGAACAACTTCTTTGGTCTTAACTGGGTTGAAGTTATCAGCCCACTTACCTTGCTCATTCCTCCTCACCAACACATATTATATCAGTCTCTCCCCCCCCCCCCCCCTCCCCCAATCAACGTGGTGCTTCCCTTTTTTTCTTTTTTTGGGGGCTGGGCGGAAGGATTAATAAATAAATATATATATATATATATATATATATATATATATATATATATATATATATATAATTTTTTTTTTTAATTGTTACCGTATCTATTAGTCCTTCAGCCTATTATTTACATTGGCAGAGCGTTTAGGGAAATTGCTAGCAATTTAAAGCGATCCCTAAATGCTCAAAAAAGCACTCTGGTGGGTTCCAGGCCTGAAAATGGAAGAGGAGATTTCTCTAACAAAGAATGCAAATAGTTGGTTACCATCTCATCAATGAGGTATGTCTTGTTATCATGACAAAGATGTGTTGCTGTACTCTGTGTAACTGCTTTGCAGAATAGAGCTTACTGGGTATTGTGTACTCATGACACAGGATCCCGTAGTGGAGAAAGGCTTCCAGTGTCTCAAGAGTCAACCTCTGGAAGGGGCTTCACCATACAAGCTCGCCTTGCAGGCATATGCTTACTCGCTGGCCAACCACGCCGAGGATCTTTCTCAAGTCAGGAATCACCTCAATCCAAAAGCCACCAAAGGAGGTAGAGTATTCACAACGTATCTTTGTCACAGAAAACAAATTCTATTCCCAGTAACAACCACGTCTCACATTAGTCACCTTAAAGAGGACCTGAACTCTTGCACATGACACAAGGGAAACAGAAAGAAATGCACCCTGTGTGTTTGTAGAGAGAAGAGCCGGTCTAATTCCCCCTCATCTGTAAGTAATCACTAGTGTAATTTGATATCTCAGCTGTGACAGCCCAGACATTTGGCAATCAGTAGTCCTCCTTGGCAGACACAGGATGATGACCCTTTGTCTGCTTCCATTAAAGCGGGAAGTAGACACATTGTAGATTTATTGCAGGTGTTCTGTAAGCGGTAACAAGAAGTTATAATGCTCCCTATTTTAAAATCAAAACCTTTGGACTGGAGTTTCTGTATTGAGGCTATTTTTTGGCGTACATTTGAAAAGGGCACCTTTTTACAGTTTGCAGTACGGCTGGTAGTGTAATGGTTAAGGGCTCTGCCTCTGACACATGAGACCAGGGTTCGAATCTCGGCTCTGTCTGTTCAGTAAGCCAGCACCTATTCAGTAGGAGATCTTGGGCAAGTCTCCCTAACACTGCTACTGCCTATAGAGTGTGTCCTAGTGGCTGCAGCTCTGGCACTTTGAGTCCACCAGGAGAAAAGCGCGATATAAATGTTCTGTGTGTCTGTGTCTGTCTGTCTGATATAAACGAAAAAAGCAAAATTCGGCTACAAAGGGCACCTGTTGTAGCAAAAATTCCAAATTCATCTACAAAGGGGGGGGCCTGGTGTAGCCAAAATTCCAAATTCATGTACAAAGGGGGGGTCTGGTGTAGCCAAAATTCCAAATTCATCTACAAAGGGCTCCTGGTGTCGCTGAAATGACAAATTCAGCTACAAAATGCGCCTGGTGTAGACGAAAAGCTAGTTTTAGTTTATAAATAGGATGCTGTTGTAGGCAAAATCTTTGTTGGGCTATAAAAGGGCACTAGATATAGCTGAGAAAAGTGATTACTATGACATAACTTCTCTCTACTCTCACACAGAACCCTTTCTTGGTGGTGCCTAACACTAAACCCCCCTGGTGGTGCCTAATCTTAACCCCTTCTGGTGGTGTCTTATCTTAAGACCCCCTTGTGGTGCCTAACACTATGACACCACCTAGTGGTGCTGGTTAAACCTAAGAACCCCCTTGGGGATTGCTATGACCTAACTTCTCCCTACTCTCACACAGAACCCTCCGCTGGTGGTGCCTAACCATTAGACCCCCCTAGTGGTGCCTAACCCTAAGACCCCCCCTTTCCACTTGTGATGCCTAATCCTAACCCCTCCCCTGCAACCCCGAATCAAACATCTTGGCTATAAAAGGGAGCTATTTTGTAGCAGAATAAAAGACCTTGTAGCCGAATCAAAAATATGGGCTACAAAGGGGCGCCCTTTTGTAGCCGAACTGAAAACCTTGTAGCCGAAATGAAAACTCAGGCGCCCTTATCACATCCTTGTTGTAGCTGAGATTTGCAGAAATAACATTGAAGACTATGGAGGTGCCCTTTTAATAAATATGGCTCGGACGCCCTTTTCAACTGCTCATTGAAGAATTGTAATCCACTAGATTAAGCTAAAATTAGTATTTGTGACTGGTTCATACTTTTACATTGACTTTAGCAGAATTATACTTTTACTTTCTACAAAATTTGCTCTCCATATTCGTTATTAACATACCACAAGGGTCAGTGTATGGTAAAATGTGTGATTGTGGTTTTGTGCAGCATGTGCTAAATTTTACCCAATGTTGCCCAACTCTAAAGGTGTCAGTACATTTACCGATTTGGCAGCCAATCAACCATCTGATTCAATAATTATCAAATTAGATAAAAATTGATGCCGCCAAAAGCATGCCTGATCGACGATCTGACCAATTTCGAGCTGAAATTGGTTGCATGTATCGATCGGACATGCTGCAACATGTTGGGCCGACAAGCTGTACGGGTGTACGGCAGTAGTGGCGTGCAATAAACGCAAATGCAATGGAAACACCCGCCCGCTGTCTTCCCCAAGTGTACATGTACCCCTCGTGCCACATGCAACACTTTACCTCTCTACCGCCGGTCTCCTCTTCCGGGTTCTTGCCCCACCACATGGCTGCCGGCACAATCAAGTCGTTGCAAGAACCCGGATGAGGAGTCAGGCAGGAGGTGGAGAGGTTTAGTATTAATGCATGGGGCACAGGGGGGTACATGTACACTAGGGTAGACAGCGGCTGGGGGCAGCAAGGCGGTGTCACAAGGCCGATTTGCCAAAATATTTCATGCTGAAATCGCTCGAAAATCAGTCTGCGGTTTGTGGTGGCCAACAGTTCTCTCTCTGATCTAATCTGATCAGAGAGAGATCTGTCTATTGGTCACCAAAATTGCTAGATGTATGGGTGCCTTTAGATAGTAGTAGAAACAAAAACTATGGCATAATGAAAGATCAGTACTGGAGAATTATAAAGTATAAGAGTCCAGCAGGAGATTAAGGTCCCCCAGACTCCACGTATAATGTGATCTTTTAAATACTGTTCTTTTGCAGATGGTGTCTTGTATTGGACTCAGGAAGCCAAAGTTGACAAAGACTCCTACTGGGCCAAGCCCAAATCTGTGGATGTTGAAATAACAGCCTATGTCCTCCTGAGCCTAGTCTCCATTTCACAGCCTACCAGCAGAGACGTCGGAGACATGATGCCCATGGTGCGCTGGTTGACCAAGCAACAAAATGCCAATGGTGGATTCAGCTCTACTCAGGTCAGTAAATCAGAAGTGACTCCACTATTGATGTGATGAACAAGTCAGTCTATTGAGCTAATGACAAGCTTACTCTGTTTTCTGAAAGAGACCTGTTATACAATAATTCCCCTTAAATCTGTAACCTCAGGCCTCTGGAGGTTTTTTTGGCTTTGTCAACATATTTTTTGTGACCAGCAGGGCCAGATTAAAGACAAGGCTTCATATGCCAAGGCCTAGGGCACCACAGGATCAAGGGCAGGTTGGCAGCAGGCTATACTAGGGGGAAGGATTACCTGGCTACCTATACTGGAGGGAGGGGGTAATTAGGCTATCTACACGGAAGGGGAGGATGGTCATCTGGCTACTTATATACTAGAGGGAAGAGGGAGGGGCCACTGGAGGGAAGAGTGTGGTCATCAGGCAAAATTGAAGAGGAGAGGGGGTAAAAGTCATCTGGCTATTTATACTGGAAGGAGGAGGAAGGGTCATCTGGCTACCTGTACTGGAGGGTCATCTGGCTAAGGGTGGTGGCTGCTGACAGTGGCCTTGGACACTGAAGAGTACAAATCCGGCCCTGGTGACCAGTAAAACCACCTAAGTATCCCCAAATATGTCTATTCAGGCAATTTGAGTCCACAACCAAACTTTGCCAGTTTTCTTCCAAACGTTGGTTCATGTAAAAATCTTGATCCAACACCAGAGCAGGATCATTCACAAGGCAAACCTAGGCAGTTGCCTATGGCCTGGAGAGAGACCTGGTGGATGCTAGCCCCCACCGCATCTTACTAAAAAAAAGTCAAGTGATCATCAGCGGTTGGCAAAAACTGCTAACTTGCCTAGGTCCCCATTTTATCTCAATCTTTTTCCGTCCAACACAATTTTTTTTTATGGATTTATAAAGTGAATGAAGTGATGATGATCTTGCACCAATTTTAGAGTTCAAGGGCAGTGTTCTCCCCAGGCTCTATTAGCCGGGTGCTCCACCCAGCTTGTTTTGGTGAGAACCCGACTGTCATCGGCTCACCTCCTTCTCTTCTGTGAGCAGAGTTACACCAGCCCTGCATTACCCCATCGCGCCCCACCCGGCTACTTTTTCCTGCCACCCAGCTGGAAAAAAATTCTGGGGCAAAAACTGAAGGGTGGAGATCACTAGGCTTCACAGATATCTTAGTAACTCCATAGGTGAGATCTCTTTGCTAGTCTATAACTATGTTCTGCCCTTCTGCCCACATTTTAGTGCTCCTAGTTTTCCTGTAGCCTTCACAGAAAATAAATTAGGACTCCAACAGGGATAGTTGGGTGGCAGGCCTGGATTTACATCACTGAAGCTTATAGGCACAGATACCCTGGCACACTAGACTTCACCCTCCATGAACCTACAAATACTTGTCAAACTGCACCGCAAGTGTGCTGGCTGGCCCACCTGTCACTTCTTTCTTACTCCCCTTGCCCGTCATAACTACAGTTGTCCCTTAGCATTAGGAAGCCAATGGTAACCTTGGTATTAAGTGGCTAGTGGTGCCCCCAGCTAAATGGAGATCTGGTCAGTGGTCAGTGGAATGCCGAGAGCTGGGTGAGTAACTTCTCAGTTACGCTCTTCTCAGGGAATAGGGAAGGAGGGAGGGAGGCACTAGGGGAGGGGAGTGAGCCACTTTTCCATCATCAGGCGCCTATAGGCGTGTGCCTACAGGGCCTATTATAAATGGACCCCCCATGGCCCAGGTGGGGTCCATTTTAATGGCTGCAACCAATGTGCAGACCAGAACACAAGAAAAGAACTGAGATCTCACCAATGGAGTCCCAAGAGACAGGAGGCACCATGACTTGGTTGAATCCTTAAGCATCAACAAAGCTCTGAAATATTATTTGTTGTGCGTAATGATTCCTTAACCACTTTCATGATTAACCTTTACTTTAATGTTGTTGTCATTTTCAGGATACAGTTGTGGGTCTTCAAGCATTGTCCAAATTTGCTAGCATAGCTTCTGCCAAGTCAGGAGATGTGGTGATCGATGTGACTTCATTGAATGGATTCAGTCACAGGCTCATCGTGAATAATGATAATAGACTCCTGCTGCAAAAGGTGGCACTGCCAAAGTTGCCTGGGGAATACCTGGTGACAGCTTCAGGAGCTGGGACCGTCTTTATGCAGGTAAAGTGACGTAGGTACATGCAAAATGGGCACGCGGAAATGTAGGTGCCCATAGTATTGGCTAAGGAAAATTAACATTTGTTGTTGGTTATTATGACTGGATCAAGATCACATGACTGACTTTTCCAAAAGGGATTTCGCTAGAACCGCTGCATCAAATATGGAAATTGTAATTGTAATGATGTAGTGCTCTATTCACCTTTGCAGAAGAGAAAATACCTAAATACCTGGGAGGGTGAACGAAGGATTTAAATCCCAGGTTAAGGCAAATACGTAAATCTTTATGTACCCGATCTATTGCAACACATTTCAGTCGTAATAAAGCAGCCACATACTGTACCTATATTGAATGGTTAATGATCTGATCACATTGACCACAAATAATAAATTTAAATAATGCCACCTAGAACAGAGGATGGGCTGTATAAGCTGCTGTCAGGCAGCCCCAGCATCTCTTCAGTTAGGGAATTGGCTGTGGCTTTAAGACTATTGCATGCTGTCAGTCACAAAAATGATCTCTGAGCAGCCTTGCTGAGCTCTGGCTCATAAGGCACCACCCACTACCCCTATTATACTTTACAATGTAATAGCAGCAGGTCGACAAACCACTGTATTAAAGGCAATCTGACACCGAGAAAAATTAAAAAATACATATACATACCTGGGGCTTCCTCCAGCCCCTTCAGGCTAATCAGTCTGTCTCTGTCCACTTGGGTTGCCTGAATCTTTCACTAGATGCCCCGTTAACTTCGCAAATCTGGGCCTACTCCGCATGCATGGCTCAGCCGCGCTTGCCTGTCACGTTCCCGTCGGCACAAGCTTCGGGAACAGGATGGGGGCGCGCACATGGCCTAACTGCGCCTGCACCGCCAGGCCGAATTACCAGGCTGCCTAGTGGAGGATCCATGTGGCCTGAGAGGATGGCGAGAGACCGATTAGCCTGAAGGGGTGAAAAAAACCCCAGGTATGAATATTTTTTTTATTTTTATAATCTCAGGTACACTTTCAAGTCAGAAGCCATGAATTACTGGTGTCGGTTATTATTCTGCAAGTTTGGGTCATGTAACAGTTCAAACCTCCAAAGAACTATTATAAAATTAGGTTTTTATGTATGTATGCAGGGCCGCCATCAGAATTTTCTGGGCCCCCCTTACTCCCCTGTGCCTCCATATATCTAATCACAATCTGAAAGGTAGCCTGTAGTAGCAGGTAGGTAGTGATAGATGTATTGTAAATTGCACAATGTATTGTAGTGGCCAGCAGGTAAGGGAGCGGAGCCTCTTGGTGTATTATGCCCCTACCATAATAGACTCACAAGGGGGCAGAGTCACATGCAGGGGTGAGGCCACAGCATGACGGGGCAGAGCAACAATACATTGTAGTCCTCCCCCCCCCCCCCCTGCATTGTTGTGTGTCCTCCCGTCACGCGGCAGGGAGAGGAGACATACAGCTGGCATCAGTGTTGTTTTACCACACAGCTCATGTGGCTAAAAGGGGCCATACTGTGGGAGTGATGGACAGCTGAGGCCCATGTGGAACTGCCACTGTTTAGGTCCCAGACTGTCTTTGGCCCCATATAGCAGTACCTCCTGTATTGCCTTGAAGGCAGCCCTGTATGTATGTATCCTGGCTCTGTATTTCCCACACAAGAGAAAGCCTCTAGTTTCATGTAGGAAAGCAGCTGATCTATTCCACGGACAGCAGCTCAGTGTTTGCCTGAAGGTGCAGAGACTTAGCTGAAAACATTATCCACTCTACCTCTAAGCCCAGTGGCTGAATCAGCTGCTATCCTACCTGACTTGTGGGGAGAAATACAGAGTTTGGTGCCGATCAACGGTCTAGAACATAAGAACCTAAAAATATTATTTAGGTCTCTATAAGCCGTGAAAGACACTGAACAGCAGATGTAGATTTCATATTAGGAAATGTTTTTATTTCCAAGTGGTTTAGCACCTGCAGCTCCCCCTGCCGAAGCAGTTATATTCAGCACAGGAGGTTTGGACGCAGCTGGCGCCACCATAGGCCGTAATAGGAATTACGACTATAGCGGCCCACACTGAGTAACTTCGGTGCTGTCAGAAGACGGAGCAAAAGTTACATTTTAAAACATTATAATTGGCTTCGAGCTATAGCTGGAACCTGAATTATATAATTCCCCACTATCCACGTGGACCTAGAGGGGGTGTCACAAGCCCCCAAGTGGCCGGAAGGCACAATGCCTTCCAATCGGTTTCAGCACACAGACCATACAATCTGTGGTCGCAATCGGTGCGCAGAAACTGCTGGGATTTTGGCAGCAGACCGACTAGAAGGGAGCTTGTGAGTTACGGTAATACAAATTACACACTATTTCAGGGTATAACTGCCACCACCTCTGTTCAAATGGGACAGAGGAACCCACTGACTGGCTGTTTCTAGACCTGCAAATAAAAATGGTTAAACACACTCTATTCTGTCTAGCTATCAACAATAGTAGCGACTCTTTAGAAGCTAGGTTCGGTTTTGTGTTGCTGAATAATAGGTGTAGCCGAACAAATAAATTACATTAGCGTCGTTTATTATAAATACAATATAAATAATTAATATATACAGAAAATTGTTAAAATCAACAATTATAGAGACAAATAATAGCACAGTATGGAAAATAAAAATAAGGGAAGAAAATACTTAAGTTGATGTGGAAATATGTCCTTTCTGAGAAAACACGTGCAGTTCTTTGTTTCAGTTCAGGAGCCAAAGTTCAGACAAGATGGCCGCTGCCTGTCCTCAAGGCAGCTGCAGGCTCACATGGAGATGGAATTGGAGGACTGCCCCTCCCTGTATGCGCCCTGGTTCTATGGAAGCTAGTTTTGGTGGTGAAACAAAGCCAGCCCCCTCCGGTTCACAAACCAATCACAGTTTATTCCATCGGAGAGAGATTTAGGTTTAAACTTATAAAACACTGTAATTCAAAACCGATAAATGCCACATTTGCACTGATAACAGATTAATATTCCTCAGATTATGACAATTCCTATTACATCAGACTTGATTAGGGTAGAGGGTCCAGTTCCTGAGAAGTTTAATAACTTGGTTGTAGCATACCCCTTGGTATGTCTATGGATACCAGACTTGACTGCCTGGTATCCATAGACATAAGATTCTGATCTGGCTTGTCAACGGCAATCGGTTCAGGAAACCGATTGCAATTGCATTTTCTGGTCTCACGGCTCTTCCGTGACAGGGGGAATAGTAATTAACGTCGCCGGGAACTTGTGCAGCAGCAGGATAAGCCATACTGGCTGTATCCTGCGCCAAATACATATGTATGCCCCTCTGCTGCATTGTTTTTGTCACTGTTATTTCTCACTGTGTTCTGTTTTGTTTTTTTTGTTTTTGTTTTATAACAGAAATTGATTAGATTGCGTGTTTTTATCCTCTAGGTCAGCCAGCGTTACCACTCGCCTCCTGTGGCGAAGGAATCGGCTTTTAGCTTGTCGGTGTATCCTCAGTGTGTGACACGGGACCTGCTGCAGCTGCAGATAGAATACTGGTGAGAGAAACAGGCATGATGGATCTATTTTAAAGGGGCAGCTTCATTTTTGTTGAGGAATAAAGCTGCTTTTCCACTAGGACTTTAACCTACATTTTCCACTCACTGGGATTGTGCCATGAGCCACCGGAATTGGCCGGCACCAAAAAAAGTGCATCCCAATGTTTGCAATTTGCAAAAATTCAGAACACTCTGATGGAAAATTATGCTGCAATTGGAAAACCGACCTAGGTATGCTTTTCTAAGTGGAACGCCGCTAGTGGAAAAGAGGCTTAATTAACCTTTCAGTTCATCTCTACACATTGCTAGAACTAATGGCAAACATTATTTCAACTTGCTTACCTTATTTTTGCGCATATGTAGACCATGTCTGTAAGGATCATTGTACAGTGACAGTCTGATATTGAAACTACTGCCAGGTACTCAGTGCAGTTGCAAAACAAAACAAGGTTTCCTGCTTTGTGCTGCTGATTACACTTCTCCCCATCCACTTGTGATGTAGTTAAAGGACAACTGAAGCAAGAGGGCTATGGAGGCTTCCATATTTATTTCATTTTAAGCAATACTAGTTGCTGGGTTGTCCTGCTGATCCTCTGCCTCTAATTCGTTTAGCCATAGACCCTGAACAAGCATGCAGCAGATCAGGTGTTTCTGACATTATTGTCAGATCTGACAAAGTTAGCTGCATGCTTGTTTCTGGTGTTTTCCAGACACTGCTGCAGCCAAATAGATCAGCAGGGCTGCCAGGCAACTATTATTGCTTAAAAGGAAATAAATATGGCAGTCTCTATATTCTCCTCACTTCAGCTGTTCTTTAAGGAGCTATGTGCTTCATCAGGTACTCTATAGATTAAAAATTGATATGGTGCACCAAAAAGGGGTAGGCGGACCTTATGCGTGTTGCGCTCAACAGACTGCTTCATCAGGAAACATCTCACCCACATGCTGGTCCACAACAGTTTGTAGTAGCCACCAGGTTGAAATACCCAAGATTGTCCCATCAGAAACAAGGGAACCAGGAGCTCCACGGGTGGAGAGCAAAGCAATCTGTTTCCCACTGGGGGCAACACCCCATCATCCCTTGGTGGCTGCATTGTTGAAGACCATAGCCACATAGGCTCTGCGTCCTGGGAGAGCCCATGCTAACCACTGATGCCAGGGTCAACAGAGTCCATCATCTTGTCGGACACAACCATAATGAAAGCAGCTGGACATTTAGTGGAGATTAGAGATGATCAGTGATTTGCAAATACTTTTGAGTTTATGCAAATTTATGGACTTTTTAATGCAAATATATGCAGCTTGAAAATGGACCAATCAAGTCCCACCAGGTTTAAATTGATTGGCCCAATTTCAAGCTGCATTTATATTTTCATAGCATTTGCATGAATTTGCGTAAACTCAGAAGTATTTGCATATCATTATTCATCCCTAGTGGAGAGTAATGCTATCCAATCGATCATCGTCTGCTCTTTCTGCAGGTACACAGGTGACCGAAACAACACCAACATGGCATTGATGGAGATCAAAATGTTGTCGGGATGCACTCCCAAAAAAGAATCCCTGGCTGAGGCAAGTAGAAGAGAGGATTTTGGGGGAAAGTATTGGATTTAGCGCCTTTGTGGAGTTCGGGCTCCAATGAAACAATGTTTAGTCATTTATCTATATGACACCACATTCAGTGTGTGTGTTTATGTATATTTATTGTATTTATAAAGTGCCAACATATTACGCAACGCTGGACATTAGTAAAGGTTACAGACAATATTTAGGGGTGACATATAGCAATAAGACAATACAGGAATACAAGAAAAACCAGATCACACAGCACAGTATGAGTACCAGGTAATGCTAAGTCATTCACTGGATGGGAGCATGGAGAAATAGGCAAGCCGAGTTCACTCAGATCCAGGGATGGTCGTAGTCAGCCAACTTTGCTACGCTGGAACTACGCATAGTTTTACGCAATTACGCTTCGCCAAACTACGGCTTACAAATATTCGCTTCGTATGCATTGTGTAGACTACGCATTAAAATACGCAATTACATGTAGTACGAAGCGTAGTGTATGCGGATGCTTATGCCCGTATGAAGAAAATTTTACGCATGAATTCCTCTGTAAATGCTTATACCAGGAACTCTAATGCGTAAATTTGTAAGCATACAACCGCACGTGGAAAAATAGCTGCGAATAACGCATTCGTAGTTCACTACGCAATACACATGTTAACTACGCATAGTGGGCGTAAGCTACGCTTATCGGTACTTCGCTACGTGTAAATTCGTAAGCGTAGTTTTGAAACTTCACCTATGAACTACAATGCGTAGATGCGCATTACGATGCGTAAATTCGCACTGGCGTAGTTTCTGCTCATCCCTGCTCAGATCCATAGAATAGGTGTACGGTAATGGAGGTGTGTGAACAGGTAGGAGACATAAGGAGGAGGGCCCTGCCTGAAGGCTTACAATCTAGAGGGAGAGGTAGGGGGATGAAAATTAGGGGACCAGAGTTCAGCTGCGGGTTTAGAGCACCAGTGAAGGGGGGTAAGCCAGAGTGAAAAGGTGAGTTTTGAGGGTCTTCTTGGAGATGTTGGAGGAGGGGAAAACCCTAATGGGAGGGAGGTAGGGTGTTCCATAGTATTGAAGCAGCTCTTGAGAAGTCCTGGATGCGTGCATGAGACTGGGTGATGCGGAGATCGGTCAGGAGAAGTTCCTTGTAGGAGCAGAGTGAGTGGCTAGTAGGGTTGATCGTAAGTGGCCAACTATGATTCAGGGAAATTATGCGTAATTTTCCACAATTACGTGTAGCTCAATTACAACATATGTGTAGTTAGCTTTCACCTACGGATGTCGAACATAACTATGCATTAAATTACGTGTAAGCCGAAACATAGTTGAATGCAGACGTTTATGCCAATATGCGGAAAATTTTCTGCATTGTTTAGTTTCCATGCGTACATTCCTAGCTAAGAGCACCAATGCGCATGTCCATGTGATAATTTCATCCGTACACGTAAAAATATCCGCGTTTAGGACATTCGTAGTTGACTTTGCAATATACATGTTAAAGGGAACCTTAACCGTGGGCCCAAATAAAAATTCACTTACCTGGAGCTTTCCCAAGCCTCCTGCAGCCGTCCTGTGCCCGCGCCGGTCCCTAGGTGCCCTCCGGTCTCCCTCCGCGGCTAAGTTTCGTTTTTGGCCGACTGCCAGTCGTCCTCTGGCCAAGCGTCCTCTTCTTCCGCATTCCCTGTCGTAAAGAGCCGTAAAGCGTGTCCGCATGACGAATCTTTAACTACGCGCAACGGCCGTAATTACGCAGAGTGGTACGTTGTTATGCCTATTTTCGTAAGCGTAATCTACAAACTTCGCATTCCAATTACGATACGTAATTATGAATTAAGATGTGTAATTACGTTTGGGCGTAGTTTCTGCTCATCCCTGGTGGCTAGGTGTGTACCTCTGAGTAAGATCGGAAATGTAGGTTGGGCAGGTTTTGTGGACAGATTTATAGGCCAGACACAGTATCTTGAATCTGATTCTGGACTGGATAGAAAGCCAGTGGAGGGATTTTATATCATACACACTTCTCTTATAGAAATTATTCCCAACCTTTTTCAATCTGTGGTTCATCACAATGACAACCTCTTCTCTTCAGAATATTGATAACACCAATAACACAATGAATCCTGTAATATTATCATAATGCAAAGCAGTAAAAAGTGGTTATCTGTAAAGGTGGCTATATATGATCAGATTCTTCTGGTAGAAGAAAGAGCTTGATGGAATATTTTGAGAAATCAAACCAATACTTCCCCCTTCTCACTCACTGTCAGACTCCTCACACAGCACAACAAGCTGCGTTTCCCCAATGATGACCTCTTCACCTCGCTCACAGTACAAAAATGCTGTCCCTGTAATCTCTACGCCTGATGCAAGTGTTTCACCTTGCTTCATGACAGAACCAGCCCTGCGTAGCATTGCCCATATGATACATCGACATGTCATATTAAAAAACCCGACATACACATTAAAATTAGGTATTTCTCTTGCAATATATCCGGCCCAAGTGCAACCACATTCTATCAAAACCTACATACACCAATCCTACGCCCCGAAAAAGCCTCTACCCTAAATTCCCCAGTCACCGACCTAGAAATATTTCTAGCAATCAAAAAATTAAAAAATGGAAAGGCCCCAGGCCCAGACGGATTCTCTGCTATATATTATAAAAAATTCAAAAAAGTATTAATCCCTTACCTTAAAAAAATATATAACTCCATATTAGATGGCAAAACCCCGGCCCCTGAATTTCTACAGTCAATAATCGCTGTCATACCAAAACCTAAACGTGATCCCTTAGACATAAAAAATTACAGGCCCATATCTCTCTTAAATTTAGACTACAAACTGCTCACAGCCATACTAGTCGCCAGGCTAAATAAATTGATAGGGCCACTGACACATAGAGACCAAGTAGGATTCATTCCATTTCGTCAGGCCCCGGATAACGTAAGAAAAGTAATTAACCTCCTCCATATAATTAAAACACGTAGAACCCCCACTGCCCTCCTGTCCCGCGACATGGAGAAGGCCTTTGACACTATTGACTGGACCTTTATGCATTCAACCCTCCAAAGAGCAGGAATATTTGGCCCCTTCTTACAAGCTGTGAATTGCCTATACTCCAACCCAGTCGCACATCTTAAACTACCTACCACTAACCCTGTCCCTATCCCAATTCAAAGGGGTACCCGACAAGGGTGCCCCCTATCCCCTGCCATATTTGCCCTAATAATAGAGCCCCTAGCCAATAAAATTCGCGCCTCCCCTGACATACAAGGCATTAAACTCAAAAGTTCAGAATATAAAGCAAACCTTTTTGCGGATGACCTGCTATTAACCCTTTCCTCACCACATACCTCCATCCCCAATCTGCTCCAAACGGTCAAAACATTTGGCGAGCTTTCAGGCCTCACATTAAATATTAACAAATCAGAGGTACTCTTTGCCAATCTTACTAAGCAAAGTGCTGAGGCCCTGGCGGACAAATTGGGCCTCTCCCACCAAACAAAGTACATTACATATTTGGGCATTAAAATATCAACTGACCCGAAAGACCTTTTCCAATTAAATTACAAACCAATGCTCTCCGAGCTCAAACAAGACTTAAATAGGTGGAACTCACCAACATTATCGTGGACTGGACGTATTCATTCAGTAAGAATGAACCTTCTACCACGAATATTATATCTATTTAGGACACTACCTATCCAAGTGACTAAAGCATCTCTCAAAGATTTACAGAACTCTATTTTTAAATTTGTCACAAACGACAAAAAGAGTAGAATTAACCAACGCACTATGTGTCTTAATAGAATCCGAGGGGGTTTAGGCGTACCAGACCTATACAGCTACTATCGAGCCTCTCAAATTGCCCAACTTGCCCAACTTCATTCCGAGCACAACCACCCTCTGTGGGCTGACATCGAAAACGATCTTTTGTCCCCAGTTACACTAGCGTCCACACTATGGTCAAGTCTACCCTCTCCAGCAAAATATAAACAACAATCACCTGTAACTGCTCACTCTCTTAGCATATGGACTAAACTGAGATTCACCAAAAACCTACAATCCCAAATCCCCCACCAGCTCCCCATACTCAATAACCCAGATTTTACACCTGGATGGAGCACGCAATCCTTTAACTGGTGGACTACCCAGGGTTTTGTAACTATATCCAACTTTATTGTGGCTGACAGGTTACTAACATGGATCCAATTCAAAACACTTACCTCCTTTCCACCGAAAGAACAATTTAGAGCTATCCAAATCTACCACTATATTAGATCAATAATTGGCACCACTGTGGCCCCTCCCACCCATACCACATTTGAAAATTGGTGTTTACATAGACCCCTGGAAGGTGGTCTCATTTCATACCTATACTCAATAATCTCGCAACCTTTAGAACACTCTAAAACTAAGCAAATGATGGTGTGGGAGGAGGACCTAGGACAGACACTGTCCATTAAACAATGGAGCAACTGCTGCCTTACCTTAGCAAAAGGAAGCAGCTACTTCTCCCACATAGAGACGAACTATAAAATTCTCCACCGAACGCACATTACTCCTAAGAAAATGCATATGATCTCCAAAGACAACTCCCCCAAATGCTTTAGAGGATGCGGCCAAAATGGTGACTACTCACATATATGGTGGTTCTGCCCAATAGTCAAACGATATTGGGCCCAGATTGCCTCAGCAATAGGCACAGCTCTGGAAACTTCCATCTCTCCTGACCCATTCCAACTCCTCTTAGGCAATAAACCACAGAAATGGAAGTACCCACAACATAGGCTGGCCCAACATATTGCAAAAGCAGCACGCCTGCATATTGCTAGACAGTGGTTAAAACCCACTCTCTCATTAGAACTCACTGACCTTATCATAATGGACATATTGATCTCTGAAAGACTCCTGGCCATAATTAATGATACCACCCTATCATTTACCAGAACATGGCAGCCCTGGCTCTCTGCCTCGACCTCTCTGGGCTTACGTTCCTGTGCCCTCTCCTTCTAGGGACAATAATCATTTTATAATGTATTCCACCACATACTCACCAAAAATGTCTTGTAATCCTTCCTGTGTTACTGTCAGTTATAAGTTACCTGTTTGATACGCCCTATGTTGAGGGCTTATGTAATTGATGTCATATTTCTTTTTCAAAAAACTTAATAAAAGATTTTGAAACTAAAATTAGGTATTTCTGGCCAAGAGCACGCACTATTCTTAAATGGGTAATACGCATCACAGAAATGATTTGAATCAGTATCACTATGGCGATGGGTACCCAATTAAAAAAGCAATGGACTGGTTCAGTGTAGAGCACACATTTGACTCATCACAATTGCTGTATTCTTACTGGATTACTTATGTGAATAATAAACAAAGCATCACTTATTTTTCTATATGGGATGCTGACTTGCATGTTTTCTCAGAAAGGTAACCAATTCGTCAGTGACAGACCCCCCCTCCCTGCAGCATTGTACACACATTAGATAAATCGTTTGAAATGTCTGATGAACATCAGATTTCACAGTTTCAGACAAGAAAAACATGTAATTAACTTTGTAAAAAATGTAATTAAAAATGTTGTAAAAGTGTCAAAAACTGGCCAGCCGACTGTTTATGTTCTCACCGTGTCTGAGTTTCCTCCATGCACTCTGGTTTCCTCCTGCATCCCAAAAACATACAGGTAAGTTAATTGGCTTCCCCCTAACAATATTTCCTAGACTATTGTGGACATGTGACTATGGTAGGAACTAAGAATGTGAGCTCCTCTGAGCGACTGTTGGTGACAAGACTATGTACTCCGTTCAGCGCTGTGGAAGATGTTGTTGTCTCTTACTCTCTCTCTCTCTCCCTCCCTCTCTTCCTCTCTCTCCCTCCTTCTTTCTCTCTCCCTCTCTCCCTTTCTCTCTCTCTCCCTCCCCCCCCCTCTCCCTCTCCCCCCCCCTCTCTCTCTCTCCCCCTCTCTCTCTCCCCCTCTCCCCCTTCTATCTCTCTTTCCCCTTCTCTCTCTCCCATCTCTCTCTCTTCCCCCTCTGCCCCCCCCTCTCTCTCTACCCCCCCCCCCCCTCTCTCCCTCCTCTCTCTCTCTCTCTCTCTCCCCTCTTTCTCTCTCTCTCTCTCCCCCTCCCTCTCCCCCTCTCTCACCCCCCCTCTCTCTCCCTCTGTCTCCCGCCCTCCCTTCTCTCTCCCCCCCACTCTCCCTTCTCTTTCTCTCTCCCCCCACTCTCCCTTCTCTCCCCCCCCCCCACTCTCCCTTCTCTTTCTCTCTCCCCCCACTCTCCATTCTCTCCCCCCCCCCACTCTCCCTTCTCTCTCTCTCTGTATATAATATCTATCTATCTATCTATCTATCTATCTATCTATCTATATACGGACAACTATACTTGGCTATGCAAGTACAGTTATGTCCTGATGCTATTACAAAAATGACAATAACCTATTATAGAAAAGTAAGATACAGAAACAAGTTCATATCAAAACCCCCATAAGTAAAGCATGTGGTTTCTACCAAATTAAATATATGACTATCTTGCATTGTGCAGCTGAAGCTGAGCTCAGACGTGAAGAGGGTGGAGTTTAAGGATGATGATGATGTGGTGTATGTCTACATGGATAAGGTGGGACATTGTCCATTGCAGGGTGAGACTAAATGTTTGAGGATTGTTTTTATCAGTGGTTTTGTTGTTTCACTATCTGATGCATAACCTTAACCTACCCACTAACTGCTTCATTTTCTGATGCATAGCCCTAACCTACCCACTAACTGCTTCACTTTCTGATGCAAAACCATAACCTACCCCCTAACTGATTCATTTTCTGATGCATAACCCTAACCTACCCCCTAACTGCTTCACTTTCTGATGCATAACCCTAACCTACCCACTAACTGCTTCCCTTTCTGATGCATAACCCTAACCTTCCCCCTAACTGCTTCCCTTTCTGATGCATAACCCTAACCTTCCCCCCACTGCTTCACTTTCTGATGCATAACCCTAACATACCCCCTGACTGCTTCACTTTCTGATGCATAACCCTAACATACCCCCTGACTGCTTCACTTTCTGATGCATAACCCTAACCTACCCCCTAACTGCTTCACTTTCTGATGCATAACCCTAACCTACCCCCTAACTGCTTCACTTTCTGATGCATAACCCTAACCTCCCCCCCCTAACGGCTTCACTTTCTGATGCATAACCCTAACCTACCCCCTAACTGCTTCACTTTCTGATGCATAACCCTAACCTACCCCCTAACTGCTTCACTTTCTGATGCATAACCCTAACCTTCCCCCCTAACTGCTTCACTTTCTGATGCATAACCCTAACCTTCCCCCTAACTGCTTCACTTTCTGATGCATAACCCTAACCTACCCTCTAACTGCTTCACTTTCTCATGCATAACCCTAACCTACCCCCTAACTGCTTCACTTTCTGATGCATAACCCTAACCTACCCCCTAACTGCTTCACTTTTTGATTCATAACCCTAACCTACCCCCTAACTGCTTCACTTTCTCATGCATAACCCTAACCTTCCCCCTAACTGCTCCACTTTCTCATGCATAACCCTAACCTACCCACTAACTGCTTCATGTTCTAATGCATAACGATAACCTACCCTCTAACTGCTTCACTTTATGATGCACAACCCTAACCTACCCCCTAACTGCTTCACTTTCTGATGCATAACCGTAAATTACCCCCTTGACAAAAACTTTCTTCCTGATCCCTACCCATAGCCTTTTAATTAAACTCCACTTTCTAACATTAACCTTCTAACCTTAGCTTATGATACTAAATGTTCCATTATTTAACCCTTACCTTCCCTTTTCATATTAGGACCTGCCCTTAATCAATACACACTCTTCCATTGCCTTTGTTCCTATGTCCTTGTCCCTCCCCTCAGGCTTTCATGCCTCTGTTGTTGCTGTAGCTTTGCACCATCTTTCATACTAGTGGCTGGTCTGGCTAGTGTACTGGTTAAGGGCTCTGCCAGCACTGATTCAGTAAGGAGTCCTTGGGCAAGACTCCCTAACACTGTGCTACTGCTTACTGAGAAGACCCTAGTGGCTCCAGAGCTCTGGCGCTTTGAGTCTGCCAGGAGAAGAGCGAAATATACTATAAATGTTCTGTGTCTTGCTTTGGTGCCATCTTGTGTGTAAACTAGTCTAAGTTCATTTTTTTCCCCCCTGTTTAGGTGACGAGTGAGCATGAAACGCTAATGATCCTTGCTGATTGTTTGGTTAAAGTGACCGACATGAAACCTTCCACTGTGAAAATCTTTGACTATTACATGCCTGGTAATGGGAATTCTTTACTTGTCATCTTATGTTTTGTGGGCTTGTATGCTTGGGCTCTGGGTTGTTTGCTTCACGTGTAAACAAAAACCCCGTAACAGAGAAAAAAAAGGGCACCGGCAGCTAGTGGACAAAAAGGGCGCCGCCATAGACGCTAATGCAATTATCGTTAATAGTGCAAAAAAAAAAAAAAAAAAAAAAGCAGAAATAGAGGGCACCCAATAAATATTGTTAACACAATATTAGAACATTAAAGTTTTTGAAGTATGTTATCGTTTTAGAAGCTTGCAACGTTATAGTTTTGTCATATTATTTTGATTGTATGTACAGATTTTACGTTATCAAAGATATTATCGTTACTATGTGTAAAAGGGTGTTTCTGCAGGGGGCGTGGTTAGGGTTAGGCACTACCGGGGGGAGGTCAGGGTTAGGCACCACCCATTGTGCGTTTAGGGTTAGGCAACACCAGGGGGGTGGTTAGGGTTAGGCACCACCAGGGGAGTGGTTCGTTTTTAGGCACCACCCGGGAGGATTCTGTGTGAGAGTAAGGTTGGGTTAAAGTGAACCTCCAGACTAAAAATCTACTCGGCAGCACTGAAAAAACTTGGTGTTTCTTTAACAGTTTCACAGCATCAGAACTTTGTTTTTCTTACCCAAGCCTCATTTTTAGCTGCACAGAAGCTTATCTGCCTGGGCATGTTTCCCCTGATGCTGTGCAAAGCATGATGGGATTTCTGATGTTGTTCTTGTTCTGCTGTTTTGGCGCAAATTTGTTTTTTTGAAATTTTGTATTTGAGATTTGAAGCCTAGTGCGTGCAGCTGGGAGGGGTTATCAGGACACAGGACTGTCCTGGTGCATTATTAAAGTTTTTTTTTAAAAACTGATATCGAGTCGTCTTCGTCAAGGCAGGCTGACTTCTCCTTTTTATATTTATTTACTTTTCTACACAAATCCTGGGCGCCTCCCACCCTATAGTTTTCATGTTATTACCCTATTGGGGTTTATTGGTTAGCTAGGCCTAGTCTTAAAGGGGAACTGAAGAAAGAGGTATATGGAGGCTGTCATGTTTATTTCCTTTTAGACAATACTAGTTGCCTGGCAGCCCTGCTGATCCTCTGCCTCTAATACTATTAGCCATAGCCCCTGAACAAGCATGCAGCAGATCAGGTGTTTCAGTGGTTCAGACTTATAAGTCTGATCTGACAAGACTAGCTGCATGCTTGTTTCTGGTTTTAATCAGATACTACTGCAGAAAAATAGACCAGCAGGGCTGCCAGGCAACTGGTATTGATTAAAAGGAAATAAACATAACAGCCTCCATATACCTCTCTCTTCAGTTCCCTTTTAACTTACACAATATTTTACGGGGAGCTGCGACCTACCAGATCTTCACAAGGCCGAGTGGAGACGGTCATCTCTCCACAAGCGCTTATAGTGGTTGCTTGATTGGCAACTCGTACTTGTGAGTATCCAACTTTAAAGAGAAACTCCGACCAAAAATTGAACTTTATCCCAATCAGTAGCTGATATCCCCTTTTACATGAGAAATCTATTCCTTTTCACAAACAGACCATCAGGGGGCACTGTATGGCTGATATTGTGGTGAAACCTCTCCCACAAGTAACCCCTCCCACAAGAAAAGTTTTGTGGGAACTAGCTGTTTACAGCTGTTTCCAACTGCCAAAAACCATGCAGCAGCTACATCACCTGCCAACAGTAAAATGTTTACTGGAGTTCCTCTTTAAGAATATGGTGATTTCCATCTATTTGTCTAACCTTTTTTTTCACCACAAGATTGGGCTCACGGCCAGAGCAGGGACAAGGTCCTCCAGCACCCAAGGCTGAGACAGCAAAGTGCGCCCCTCCATCCCTCCCACCCCAGCTGTCACACACTGATTGCTATTAAACTAAGAGGTCCACAGGGCCCACAACCTCCCCAACACCTTAATCTCTAGTTATCTGGCTTGCAGTCACTGCTATGTATCCCCTTTTCTTATTTCTTTCTGCTTCATACACAATTAGGCATGACAGCTAAATGAATTGTGTGCCCCCTCCTACACTGCGCCCTGAGGCTGGAGCCTCTCCAGCCTATGCCTCGGCCCGGCCCTGCTCACGACTTCTGTGTTTTTTCTTCTTTCCACATCATTTCTGTACAACACTAGCCCCATCCATACCTGCGTGGTTTAATGGGATGTGTGCCAATATGTATTCAGGGATCACTATGCTCAGGGTACCATGGAGTGATGATGCCATCCCTAATTAAATACTGGACAAGGCCATCCTCTACACCTGCTACCCAATTCTTATAGACCCAATGGGATGACCATAATAAAGGTATTAAAGGACAACTGAAGTGAGAAAAATATAGAGAGACATTTATAACCTTTTAAAAATACCAGTTGCCTGGCAGCTCTGGTGATCTATTTGGCTGCAGTAGTGTCTGAATCACACACCAGAAACAAGCATGCAGCTAATCTTGTCAGATCTGCCAATAATGTCAGAAACACCTGATCTGCTGCATGCCTGTTCAGGGTCTATGGCTAAAAGTATTAGAGGCAGAGGATCAGCAAGACTATTGTTTATAAGGAAATACATAATGCATCCTCCATCCCTATCCTCTATTAATACTATTAAAGCACACCTGAAGTGAGGGATATGAATAGTATATAAAGTACCAGCTAGGTAATCGGTATAATGGTGGACAGTGGAGGGCAATACATATGCATTGTGTACCCTGTATGGGCATTCAAACACAGCAGCATGCCTGCCACCTATAGGCTTTCTTACACAGACTAATTCAAGTATTTTAAACCGAGTGCTGTAACAGCGTAGGAGATTTGGGTGCAGCCGGCGCCACCATAGACCGTAATAGGAATTACGGCTATAAGGGCGCACCGTAACTTCAACGCCGCCGGAGGACGAAGCTGAAGTTACTTTTAAAACATTGAAATTCGCCCGTCAGCAATCGCTGGAAGCCGAATTACTTCTTTCCCCACCATCCATGTGGACCTGGAGGGGGAATAGTAATTACCGCTGCCGGAACTTGTGCAGCAGCAGGATAAGCCATATACTGACTGTATCTTGCGCCAATGTCTCTTGGCGGCTATTTCATAGGTATGCTTTGAAACTATTCAGAAGATAGAACATGGCTGTAAACTAAGACATTTTTGAGAAAAATAAATTGCACATTTTTAGGACTATGAGAATTTGAGTGTTACATCACTAGGACAATGACTACATGTCATTAGTGCCACTAGACATTGCGTTTAAAGTGAACCCAAGGCACAAATCTTGGGTCAAAAAAAACACACAGAGACCTACTGAAAGATCTTGGCCATGCTTCTCTTTATGCACGAGCCCGGCTGTGCTGCACCTGCGTGAGCGTGGCCATTCCTGTGCAGCAGCATGAAATCACTTATGTATGAGTGACAGGGCTGATTCTAGACTTTTTGTTGCCTGTGGCAAACTTGTGAGGATGCCCTGCGCCACACACACACAGTTTGGAATGAACACATCACCCAACAGTTTACTCTGCTTCATTTAATGTTCTCACATTATATGCTGCAGCTCAACACAATAGCACACTGGTTGGCTGTGAGTCTGTGACAAACTACTCACCCTCAGCCAGTCGGCCGTCCTCCATTCCTCCTTGGTCAGGACAGCAGTGCCACCTCCTCCCTTCTGCTGTGCAAGTCAAATGAAACATTTCTGCTCTCCTGCCTCCCCCCCCTCTCTCCTCACTCACTGTCAGACTCCTCACACAGCACAGCAAGCTGCTTTTCCCCAATGATGAACTCTTCACCTCGCTCACTAGCTTCTCCTCCTACTGCTGTTTGTGTAAACACAGCACAACAATGCTGCCCCTGTACTATCTGCACCTGATGTAAATGTTTAACCTTGATTCATGATTCAGAACCGTCCTTGATGAGCTGTAAAGGCGTACTGTGCAGACGCAGACATACGTCACCTGCACCCGTGCATGGAGAGGAATGTGGCCTGAATCTTCAATCCGACAAGTTCAAATTTCTTTGGGGGGGGGGGCTTAGAGTAGAAACGGAGGTCTGGAAGATGTCTTGGGAAGCCTCTAAGATCGGGAGGCCTCTCGCTTCCTGGTTAAAGAGGAGCTGTTAGGTATAGGGTCTCAGAGAAAAAAAAACACATATATCAGTAGCTAACTATTGGCTGTACTTACATTACATATGCATTTCACTGTCCACGTTTGGATTTCACAGAATTTTTATATAGTATTTGCAGAGAATGATGCTCCTGACAGTTCATGGCAGGTTCCATGTTTGTCTGTCTCCTATGAAGCCAATTGTGATGTAATATCCTCCCTTACCCTGCTTCCTGATGATTCGACTCACAAAAAAGATCAGGATCAAAGATCCTAATGGTTCATGATCCAGACAACACTACTGTGCAGTGAATATTAATTAGCCATGTGGATAGGAACAATAGCCACTCACGCAGTATACTCTAACTGAACATGTGCCCTGTGAACAGCACATTGATTTTTCAGTGCTGTGAGTTTAGGCTGCTGTCACAAGCTGCTGTAACATGAGCCTGTAACTTCCCACTGTGAAAGCAGCCTTAGGGCGGCATAGCGAAATGAAGCGGAGGACCAAGGGAGTGCACTGGGAAGAAGAAGCAGCCCCAGAATGCTTTGCAGTATTTGTTATGCATCCTGCCGGCCTCCTTAGGAGCTTGGGAATACAGAGCCTTGCTGTCCAGCAAGCATCAAAGTAAAAGAGATTTTTAACTTCAGTATTGCCTTTTTGGCTTCCTTCTAAACTGTTTAACACAGGAGAATAGAGGTTTAAATTCGCTTTTGCAGCCTGACAGTTACTCTTTAAGTATTCACTTTTTGACCTGTGGTTCGCCTTGGGTACACTTTAAAAGTAATTTATCTGACATCATGGAGCTTCATTATCTGCTGCACAGATCTAGGAATACATTCAAGTCCAGAACTACTGCGCAGTCCGCTCCAGCCCACGTGGGGGTGGTTGACAGCGCCGATCGCGCAGGCGCAGTACAGAGCGACCTCCAGGTCGCTCTGACGTCATCGCTGGGGACCGGGTCGGAGCTCCGTCAAACGACTGCGGGCAAAGCTGCGGCGAGGGAGGTCCTGGGAGCTTGGGGCTGGAGGAAGCCCCCAGTAAGTAGCGTTTATTTTATTAAAATTGCCCTGACAACTCCTTTAAGTACCCGGGCAGGAGCCCAGTTCCACATGCTGAACTACAGACAGCTGTTGTTGTAACCTGCAATTTTCTCCTAGGGTTCATTCCGTGCTCCGCCCCTTGCAGTCTGAACAGCAGGATGATGCAATCTAGCCTGCAGTCCTGCCCAAAAGAACTAATGCTTTTAACAGGGCAGATTCCTAGGCCTTAGAGCTCCCAGAGTGAGGGTGTATAAATTACCCCCCTCCCCTCCAACCATAGCCACGGGCAAATTATTGTGATGCTGTAACCAGAGGTGTCTTTCAGTATTGCGTAGCCCCCAATATAGCTAGGCAGAGGCCCCCAGTAATAGTCAGCCCCCCCCCCCCACACACACACACACCGCACACCACACACCACACACACACACACACACACAACACACACACCACACACACACAACACCACACACACACACAACACACCACACACACACACACAACACCACACACACACACAACACCACACACACACACAACACCACACACACACACACAACACCACACACACACACAACACCACACACACACACAACACCACACACACACACACAACACCACACACACACACAACACCACACACACACACAACACCACACACACACACAACACCACACACACACACACACACCACACAAACACACACAACACCACACACACACACACACACAACACCACACACACACACACACACACACACAAAACACCACACACACACACACACACACACAAAACACCACACACACACACACACACAAAACACCACACACACACACACACACACACACACACAAAACACACATACACACACACACACACACACCACACCACCACACTCTAAAAGGTTAGTTTTGATTAGGAGTTTGGGGGGAAAAGTGGAAGTGCATAGCTATCCACCTTCCCTATGAAAAGAAGAAACAATCCTTATGAAATCCCCTCTATAAGGTTTCCTGTATTTTTTCAAGTTATAATACATGGGGAGCCAATGGGACAGCTGCCTTGCAGTCATTTGTTACTGAGATGAGAGGGATTACTCACAAATGATGTTTACATTCGGCATAGCTGATTCAGAACACCCAGATACTCCCAAATATGGCTATAGTGGCGCTCAGTGAGTAACTTTGTAGCCGTCAGAAGACGGAGCTGAAGTTACTTTTAAAACACTGTAATTCGGCCTCCAGCAATAGCTGGCAGCTGAATTACATCATTCCCCTCAATCCACATGGCAGCCTGGAGGGGGACTAGTAATTAACACCGCCGGGACCTGTGCAGCAGCAGGATCAGCCATATACCGGCTGTATCCTGCGCCCAAGTCTCCCGGCGGCAATTTCATATGTATGCTCAGGAGGGGTTTACTGCCTTGCATAGTTATATTGCGTTTCACCTGATTCTGATCCTTCCTTCGTTTCAAATCAAATGTGAACATCCAAAACCTATATATGCAAGACTATTGAAATAACTCATAAAGTGGTAAATTGTATTACAGAGAAAATATTGAATAAGTCACAAAAGAGAATCTGTACTATTAGTTCATAAATATTATCAAATTGTGGTCATCCGGTTTAGTTTTATGCGTATTTCTCTTGGTTTTGGTTTTGTGTGACCTGTGATTTATTGTCTCATTTCAGAGGAAGAGAAGACGGTCTGCTATCTGAGCGAGTGTCAGTGAGGTGAGCTATCTGAGCGAGTGTCAGTGAGGTGAGCTATCTGAGCGAGTGTCAGTGAGGTGAGCTATCTGAGCGAGTGTCAGTGAGGTGAGCTATCTGAGCGAGTGTCAGTGAGGTGAGCTATCTGAGCGAGTGTCAGTGAGGTGAGCTATCTGAGCGAGTGTCAGTGAGGTGAGCTATCTGAGCGAGTGTCAGTGAGGTGAGCTATCTGAGCGAGTGTCAGTGAGGTGAGCTATCTGAGCGAGTGTCAGTGAGGTGAGCTATCTGAGCGAGGGTCAGTGAGGTGAGCTATCTGAGCGAGTGTCAGTGAGGTGAGCTATCTGAGCGAGTGTCAGTGAGGTGAGCTATCTGAGCGAGTGTCAGTGAGGTGAGCTATCTGAGCGAGTGTCAGTGAGGTGAGCTATCTGAGCGAGTGTCAGTGAGGTAAACTATCTGAGCGAGTGTCAGTGAGGTGAGCTATCTGAGCGAGTGTCAGTGAGGTGAGCTATCTGAGCGAGTGTCAGTGAGGTGAGTTATCTGAGCGAGTGTCAGTGAGGTGAGCTATCTGAGCGAGTGTCAGTGAGGTGAGCTATCTGAGCGAGTGTCAGTGAGGTGAGCTATCTGAGCGAGTGTCAGTGAGGTGAGCTATCTGAGCGAGTGTCAGTGAGGTGAGCTATCTGAGCGAGTGTCAGTGAGGTGAGCTATCTGAGCGAGTGTCAGTGAGGTGAGCTATCTGAGCGAGTGTCAGTGAGGTGAGCTATCTGAGCGAGTGTCAGTGAGGTGAGCAATCTGAGCGAGTGTGAGTGAGGTGAGCTATCTGAGCGAGTGTCAGTGAGGTGAGCTATCTGAGCGAGTGTCAGTGAGGTGAGCTATCTGAGCGAGTGTCAGTGAGGTGAGCTATCTGAGCGAGTGTCAGTGAGGTGAGCTATCTGAGCGAGTGTCAGTGAGGTGAGCTATCTGAGCGAGTGTCAGTGAGGTGAGCTATCTGAGCGAGTGTCAGTGAGGTGAGCTATCTGAGCGAGTGTCAGTGAGGTGAGCTATCTGAGCGAGTGTCAGTGAGGTGAGCTGTCTGAGCGAGTGTCAGTGAGGTGAGCTGTCTGAGGGAGTATCAGTGAGGTGAGCTATCTGAGCGAGTGTCAGTGAGGTGAGCTATCTGAGCGAGTGTCAGTGAGGTGAGCTATCTGAGCGAGTGTCAGTGAGGTGAGCTATCTGAGCGAGTGTCAGTGAGGTGAGCTATCTGAGCGAGTGTCAGTGAGGTGAGCTATCTGAGCGAGTGTCAGTGAGGTGAGCTATCTGAGCGAGTGTCAGTGAGGTGAGCTATCTGAGCGAGTGTCAGTGAGGTGAGCTATCTGAGCGAGTGTCAGTGAGGTGAGCTATCTGAGCGAGTATCAGTGAGGTGAGCTATCAGAGCGAGTGTCAGTGAGGTGAGCTATCTGAGCGAGTATCAGTGAGGTGAGCTATCAGAGCGAGTGTCAGTGAGGTGAGCTATCTGAGCGAGTGTCAGTGAGGTGAGCTATCTGAGCGAGTGTCAGTGAGGTGAGCTATCTGAGCGAGGGTCAGTGAGGTGAGCTATCTGAGCGAGTGTCAGTGAGGTGAGCTATCTGAGCGAGTGTCAGTGAGGTGAGCTATCAGAGCGAGTGTCAGTGAGGTGAGCTATCTGAGCGAGGGTCAGTGAGGTGAGCTATCTGAGCGAGTGTCAGTGAGGTGAGCTATCTGAGCGAGGGTCAGTGAGGTGAGCTATCTGAGCGAGTGTCAGTGAGGTGAGTTATCTGAGCGAGTGTCAGTGAGGTGAGCTATCTGAGCGAGTATCAGTGAGGTGAGCTATCAGAGCGAGTGTCAGTGAGGTAAGCTATCTGAGCGAGTGTCAGTGAGGTGAGCTATCTGAGCGAGTGTCAGTGAGGTAAGCTATCTGAGCGAGTGTCAGTGAGGTGAGCTATCTGAGCGAGTGTCAGTGAGGTGAGTTATCTGAGCGAGTGTCAGTGAGGTGAGCTATCTGAGTAAGTGTCAGTGAGGTGAGCTGTCTGAGCGAGTATCAGTGAGGTGAGCTGTCTGAGCGAGTATCAGTGAGGTGAGCTATCAGAGCGAGTGTCATTGAGGTGAGCTATCTGAGTGAATGTCAGTGAGGTGAGATGTCGGAGCAAGTGTCAGTGAGGTGAGCGATCTGAACGAGTGTCAGTGAGGTGAGCTATCTGAGTGAGTGTCAGTGAGGTGAGCTACCTCAGCGAATGTCAGTGAGGTGAGCTGAGTGTGTCAGTGAGGTGAGCTGTCTGAGCGAGTATCAGTGAGGTGAGCTGTCTGAGCGAGTATCAGTGAGGTGAGCTGTTTGAGCGAGTATCAGTGAGGTGAGCTATCTGAGCGAGTGTCAGTGAGGTGAGCTATCTGAGGGAATGTCAGTGAGGTGAGTTATCTGAGCGAGTATCAGTGAGGTAAGCTATCTGAGTATCAGTGAGGTGAGCAATCTGAGCGAATGTCAGTGAGGTGAGCTGAGTGTGTCAGACTGTCAGTGAGGTGAGCTATCTGAGCAAGTATCAGTGAGGTAAGCTATCTGAGCTAATGTCAGTGTGGTGAGCTATCTGAGAGTGTGTCAGAAGAGTTTTCTGGGCGAGTGTCTGTGAGATGAGCTACCTGAGTGAATGTCAGTGAGGTGTGTTATCTGGAGAAGTGTCAGTGAGGTGAGTTGTCTTCAACTGATTCACACTTAGTTTATATACCTTTACTTCTCTGCTATTAATATGACCAAGAAGATTGACCCTACATTTATCTCCCTTAAGTTCCTTTTTACTTTTCAATATTGTAAATATTATTATTTACGTGATTATTGAATGGTTGGACTATAATCCTACCTCCCAATTTTTTAAGACAAGAAAGAGGGTGTGTGTGTGTGTGTGTGTGTGTGTGTGTGTGTGTGTGTGTGTGTGTGTGTGTGTGTGTGTGTGTGTGTGTGTGTGTGTGTGTGTGTGTGTGTGTGTGTGTGTGTGTGTGTGTGTGTGTGTGTGTGTGTGTGTGTGTGTGTGTGTGTGTGTGTGTGTGTGTGTGTGTGTGTGTGTGTGTGTGTGTGTGTGTGTGTGTGTGTGTGTGTGTGTGTGTGTGTGTGTGTGTGTGTGTGTGCGCATCTGTGTATGTGCATCTGTGTATGTGTGTGCGTGCATACAGTGTCAGTGGTAAATGCTTCTGACTGCTAAGCACTGTTTGTTTGTTTTCTTAGATTCAAAAAGTATAAAAAGCTTTGAAAACCTCATTACAAATTCACCAATCTGTTCCATACAGCAGAAGGTAATGAGGGGTTCTGTAAGAATGATGCATAAAGAAAAGCAGGCAGCATTTTTTGTCAATCTTTTGAACATCCCAACGTTTTCATGAATCTTGAGATCATCACATTGGTCATCACTTTTTGATCATCACTTTTTAGTACAAACAAGATTCTTCATCGATTTCCAGATCATCCAAATATTTCTCATCACTCTTCAGATCATCTCAACATTTCTCATCAATCTTTAGATCTCAACACTCCTCAATCATCATATCCTCTCAACACTTATCAATCTTTGCGTCATTTTAACATTCATCAATCCTCAGATCATCTCAACTCGTTCATCATTGCTCGTTAATCTCATTCATCATTGCTCGTTAATCTTCAGATCATCCCAACCTTCCTCATCAGTCTTCAGATCATCTCAACGCTACTTATCACTGTTCAGAACAACCAAAATACCTCATCGATCTTCAGATCATCTCAACATTTCTCATCAATATTCAGATCATCTCAACATTCCTCATCAGTCTTCAGATCATCCTAACACAAAAATTTTAATCATTGTGCAGAACATCCCAACATTCACCATTGTTGTGCTGAGCATTCTTCATCCTCCTGTAGATCTTTCTCTTGTACATCTTTTTGTTGCATTCTTCTGCTGTTATGTATCGTCATCAATTATCTCACACTGTTATAACTTACCCTCAAGACTTTGTACTAATAAAGAGGTCTTCTATAGCTACAATTTTGACACTCCAGTTTTGTTCTTTAATATGCAGGTACTCCGATCATGTGAATAAAAGTAGAAGTGCAAGGAAAAATGGGCGTGAGGTGAAGTGTTAACTATAAATACCGTTGTGACTTGGGCACCAAATGAAAATGATACATATTTATAGTGGTAATGACGATAGTAAAACATTGGTAAATGTTACCAATATTTTACTACAACTAAACCTAACCCTACTCTCACACAGAACTCTTTAATGCCTGACCCTAAAACTCCCATTCCTGAGGCTTAATACTAAGGTCCCATTTACACTTAATTAGTTGGTATGTAGGGGAATTACTTACTCGGTTATAACTGAGAGCAACTGATTAAGTCTAAATGGGGCCTAAAGCACCCCCCCCCCCCCAAAAAAAAAAACTTCCCCTTCTTAACCTAATCATTTTTAAAACAGACAAAAACATTTCAAAAATTATAACATTCCAATTTCAAAAAACAGAGAAGAAGAGAACACCAAGAGCCCAATATAGTGTAGTTTGTACTGGTAATGGAAGATTTATAGAGTAATTCAAAATGTAATACTCACAATCCAGGGTTACCATTAGGCAACCACTGTCAAGGCAGATGGGGAGATTGTCCTGACCCCACTCAGGATTAAGAAGTCGCTCTCTGTAGTAGAAGAAGGAAGTGGGTACAACCCTCCACCTAGGGTGGACTCAATGTAGCAATAAGATAACAGAGGCGCCAAAATGATAAAAGGGACTAAATGAGCTTAAAAAACAATTTGGTAATAGAGGAGGCAGTGGTGGACTTACCCCCTCCAAGCAGAACACAAGACTGTAGATTTTCAGTAAAAAAACGTTTATTGAGAACTCCAAAATAAAGTGCAACGCGTTTCGCAGGTTAAACCTGCTTCCTCAGGTAATACAGATAGGAGTAAAAAAGCTGTGAATCACAGAGACCATGAAATCAATGTAACAAGAATGCTTGCATAGGAATCAATATTGTTATAGCTAGTTCAGAAAAATATCACAGAAGAATGGTGATGTATAGAGATATACAGTACAGTCCAAAAGTTTGGACACACCTTCTCATTCAAAGAGTTTTCTTTATTTTCATAACTATGAACATTGTAGATTTACACTGAAGGCATCCAAACTATGAATGAACACATGTGGAAGTATAGTACATAACCTGAAAGTGTGAAACAACTGAAAATATGTCATATTCTAGGTTCTTCAAAGTAGCCACCTTTTGCTTTGATTACTGCTTTGCACACTCTTGGCATTCTCTTGATGAGCTGCAAGAGATAGTCACCTGAAATGGTTTTCACTTCACAGGTGTGCCCTGTCAGGTTTAATAAGTGGGATTTCTTGCCTTATAAATAAGCTTGGGACCATCAGTTGCGTTGTGGAGAAGTCAGGTGGATACACAGCTGATAGTCCTACTGAATAGACTGTTAGAATTTGTATTATGGCAAGAAAAATGCAGCTAAGTAAAGAAAAACGAGTGGCCATCATTACTTTAAGAAATGAAGGTCAGTCAGTCCGAAAAATTGGGAAATCTTTGAAAGTGTCCCCAAGTGCAGTCTCAAAAACCAAAGAAAGAAATTGGCTCACATGCGGACCGCCCCAGGAAAGGAAGACCAAGAGTCAACTCTGATGCAGAGGATAAGTTCATCCGAGTCACCAGCCTCAGAAATCGCAGGTTAACAGCAGCTCAGATTAGAGACCAGGTCAATGCCACACAGAGTTCTAGCAGCAGACACATATCTAGAACAACTGTTAAGAGGAGACTGTGTGAATCAGGCCTTCATGGTAGAATATCTGCTAGGAAACCACTGCTAAGGACAGGCAACAAGCAGAAGAGACTTGTTTGTGCTAAAGAAAACAAGGAATGGACATTAGACCAGTGGAAATCTGTGCTTTGGCTTGATGAGTCCAAATTTGAGATCTTTGGTTCCAACCACTGTGTCTTTGTGTGACGCAGAAAAGGTGAACGGATGGACTCTACACGCGTGGTTCCCACCGTGAGTAGGAGGTGTAATGGTGTGGGGGTGCTTTGCTGGTGACACGGTTGGGGATTTATTCAAAATTGAAGGCATACTGAACCAGCATGGCTACCACAGCATCTTGCAGTGGCATGCTATTCCATCCGGTTTGCGTTTAGTTGGACCATCATTTATTTTTCAACAGGACAATGATCCCAAATACGCCTCCAGGCTGTGTAAGGGCTATTTGACCAGGAAGGAGAGTGATGGGGTGCTGAGCCAGATGACCTAGCCTCCACAGTCACCAGACCTGAACCGAATCGAGATTTGGGTTTGGGGTGAGCTGGACCGCAAAGTGAATGCAAAAGGGCCAACAAGTGCTAAGCATCTCTGGGAACTCCTTCAAGACTGTTGGAAGACCCTTTCAGGTGACTACCTCTTGAAGCTCATCGAGAGAATGCCAAGAGTGTGCAAAGCAGTAATCAAAGCAAAAGGTGGCTACTTTGAAGAACCTAGAATGACATATTTTCAGTTGTTTTACACTTTTTGGTTATGTACTATACTTCCACATGTGTTAATTCATAGTTTGGATGCCTTCAGTGTGAATCTACAATGTTCATAGTCATGAAAATAAAGAAAACTCTTTGAATGAGAAGGTGTGTCCAAACTTTTGGTCTGTACTGTACATATATATTGTATATTAAACACACATATACATGATTACACAATATAATCCCAAATAAGGAACGTGATGTATAATGGTGATTTGCACAGCAGTGATTAGCTGTTATTATTTGCCCATGTGAAATTATTACAAGTAACAATAGTATTAATGTGTAAAAAAAAGGGCTATCAGTAGTAGGTGAGAAGAGGAGACAAGGATTGCAGGGATATTTATCCAGGATATTTTTTCCTTTTTTTTTTTTTTGAAAAAGAAAAAATATCCTGGATAACACGTCGATAACATAAAAGTACATGAATCTAGGTTACATTCTGGAGGCACTGTGTTAATGTAGCACACATTTCATACTTGTGTATGACTGGGCCACAAGCAAATATTACTCTTCCTCCTGGGCTTCAGAGAGAAATACACAGAGAAGAGCCTACAGAATAATCCTGCCCTAACTGTGATGCAGCTACAGGGGCCCCAGCCAGCCTTGTGCGGCTGCACGGCCTGCACAGGCCTATGTTCACCTCTGGTGCTGCAGATTAATGTCCTGTGTAATTATTTAATTATTATTTAGAAGCATCTTTTCAGCACAATTTCAGAGTTATTGTAGTTGCACTATTTTTTGACCACCAAGATAGTCAATTTCTGTGTTTATTTTCTCAGTAGTCTTTAGTTTTTTAACGCATTGGATAGTAAATCCCAAAGTCCTAAAGTCTCTTTTTGATAATCCTCTGCTATAGCTGCAGTGCTGGCCACAAAGAGATCATCTCTAAGCAGCACAGGGAGGAGGTGGCTCTTTTTTGCTAGGGATAGGGAACATTTAGCTTTTATGAATGGATCCCTGGGTCAATCAAGCACCAATTTGTAAATTATCCATGAGTCTGGATAGAGCAGTGATTGGAATTCGCTATAAGTCATTCCAGTTATCTGTAGGTGGCGGAATTCTTGGCCAAATGTTTATCATATTAGTCATAATTGGCGACAACCTGGAGTTGATACTCTGCTTCTTCCTCAAACTTGCAGCTGCAAAGAGGCCTATATAATTATGGCAGGTAGGCTATCCCTTTAAGTTCTATTCCATAACTTGTCCTGGGCCCTTAAGGTGGACCTGAACAGAGTGAAATGATTTACAATAAACACATGATGTACCTGCAAATTAGTATTAGCTCTCGCCGTCAATTCCTCTCAGAAGCTCGCCATTTCCTTACGATGATTCCTTTCAGTTCTCACAAGATTTTGTAAGAACTGAAACACATTAGTTGCTGTCAGTTATAACTGAAAGAACAACTGATGAGCAAGGTAATGCCCATGTTTCCCTATGGCTCAAGTGGGTGATATTACAGTGTGCTGACTAGAGATGGGCCGAACGGTTCGCTGGCGAACGGTTCCCGGCGAACTTCGGTGGTTCGCGTTCGCCTCCCGCAGGCGAACGTTTCCGGAAGTTCGGTTCGCCCCACAATGCACTATGAGGGTCAACTTTGACCCTCTACATCACAGTCAGCAGGCCCAGTGTAGCCAATTAGGCTACACTAGCCCCTGGAGCCCCACCCCCCTTATATAAGGCAGGCAGCGGCGGCCATTACGGCCACTCGTGTGCCTGCATTAGAGAGAGTAGGGCGAGCTGCTGTCTGTCTCTCATAGGGAAAGATTAGTTAGGCTTAGCTTTTCCTAGCTGCATACCTGTTCAGTGATCCTGCCACTGCATACCTGTTCTGTGAACCCACCCACCACTGCATACCTGTTCAGTGATCCTGCCACTGCATTCCTGTTCTGTGAACCCACCCACCACTGCATACCTGTTCAGTGATCCTGCCACTGCATACCTGTTCTGTGAACCCACCACTGCATACCTGTTCTGTGATCCTGCCACTGCATACCTGTTCTGTGAACCCACCACTGCATACCTGTTCTGTGATCCTGCCACTGCATACCTGTTCTGTGAACCCGCCACTGCATACCTGTTCTGTGAACCCACCACTGCATACCTGTTCTGTGAACCCACCCACCACTGCATACCTGTTCAGTGATCCTGCCACTGCATACCTGTTCTGTGAACCCACCCACCACTGCATACCTGTTCAGTGATCCTGCCACTGCATACCTGTTCTGTGAACCCACCCACCACTGCATACCTGTTCAGTGATCCTGCCACTGCATACCTGTTCTGTGAACCCACCACTGCATACCTGTTCTGTGAACCCACCACTGCATACCTGTTCTGTTCAGTGGACCCGCCACTGCATACCTGTTCTGTTCAGTGGACCCGCCACTGTATACCTGTTTAGTGAACCCGCCACTGCATACCTGTTCTGTTCAGTGAACAGTTTGGTGTGTCAGTGTGAAGCAGTACCTTAATTACACTACCTGATTGATGTATACACATGCAAGATGTTTTAAAGCACTTTAGGCCTGTCATTTAGCATTCAATATGATTTCTGTCCTTAAAACGCTGCTTTGCGTCAAATCCAGATTTTTCCTGGGGACTTTTGGCATATATCCCACTCCGCCATGCCCCCCTCCAGGTGTTAGACCCCTTAAAACATCTTTTCCATCACTATTGTGGCCAGCATAATTATTTTTTTTTTTCAAAGTTCGCATCCCCATTGAAGTCTATTGCGGTTCGCGAACTTTAACGCGAACCGAACCTTCCGCGGAAGTTCGCGAACCCGGTTCGCGAACCTAAAATCGGAGGTTCGGCCCAACTCTAGTGCTGACCAGGAAGAGGTTGGAAAATTCCATTGATCACAGTGGACAAACAGGATGCAGGAGAGGAGGTAGAGATTGATGAGTAGATTGATGAGTAAGGAGGTAAGTACAATGTGTGTATGTTTATTTTGACTTTATATTTTCAGTTCAGGTTTGCTTTAAGGAACAATGAAAAATTTGAGATTGTGAAGTAGGGCATAAAATAAAAAAAGGCGCAGGTCATGATTTTGAAGGGAAAATATCTTGCTCAATATTTACAGATGAACTTGTTTGTCAAATGAGTCCAAATTACCTTTGAAAACCTGTTGCTGTGCCAGCATGGGAAGGTTGTATTTGCATTCTTTTATTACCTTGCTTGATTCTAAGGCTCTGTTCATACTGGCATTAGATGCTGCATTTCCTTGTCATTCTGGTTACTAGAGATGGCCCGAACGGTTCGCCCGGAAGTTCGGTTCGCCCCCATAATGCACCATTAGGGTCAACTTTGACCCTCTACATCACAGTCAGCAGGCACATTGTAGCCAATCAGGCTACGATCCCTTCTGGAGCCACTCCCCCCCCCCCCCCCTTATAAAAGGCAGGCATCGCCGGCCATTTTACTCACTTGTGTGCCTGCAGTAAATCGAGAAGGAACAGCTGCTGCTGCAGACTCTCAAAGGGAAAGCTTAGTTAGGCTCTTGTAGGCTTGTTAGCTTGCTCCTTGCTGATTCTTATTGCTAAAATAGCACCCCACAACAGCTCTTTTGAGAGCTAATCTTGTTCTTGTGATCTATTTTTTTCTGTGTGTCCCGCTGACACTTGTGTTGCATAGACAGCCTTGATAATTTATACTGTGTGTGTGCCACTGCCAGGCCCAGCACATTCAGTGACTACCTCTGTGTGTGACAGGTGCACATTATAATACCCATCAATGCATATACCTACCTGTTGTGTTCAGTGCACCCACCGCATCACTGCATATACCTACTTGTGTTCAGTGCACCCACCTACCTATGTGAGTGCAAGCAGTGTGATATACCACTCGGTGCATACCTGTTAACTGCACCTGTGTGACTGCACATTGTATTAGTCAGGTCAGTGCATACATTTCATTTCATCCCCCCCCCCAATATGGACAAAAGGGAGAGGCAGGCCACCTGGCAGGACTGTTCGAGGTTGCTCTGTCGTGATTTTGTGCGGCCCTCGATCAAAGTACAGTGTTCAGAAGAAGGCACGTGCCATGAACCCCCAATATTGTCAGGACGTAGTTGACTATTTAACACCGAACACCTCATCTTTCTCAGCTTCTGCACGGAAGCATGACATATCTTCCTCCTCCTGCTCTGATTCTGGCACCCCACTTAACACTCAGTTAGCTGCCACCACTAAAGTGCCATCACCCCAGGGCTCAGCGGTGTGGAAGTTTTTGTGTGTGTCTGCCTCGGATGAGAGCAATGCCATCTGTACTCTCTGCCACCGAAAATTGAGCCGTGGAAAGACCAAGACCCACGTAGGCACAACTACCTTATGAAGGCACATGATTACAAAGCACAAACTGCAATGGGATGGCCACCTGAGGAAAAGCAGCACATAAAAGCAAAGCCACACACCGCAGTGGAAGATACCAGGCCGCAAATTTTTTCTCAAAAAAGGCGATACCTAAACTGTACTGCGATGCCCTTGGGCTAGAGAGGCCCCGTGGGGCCCTCCCTCAACCACAGTATTAGTTCTTTATTTGTCCTGTGCTGATAATATTCACTTCTATAGATGCTCTAAATAGTAGTGATCATTAATACACGGTTTCCCATCCCTTCTTGCACCTCTGACACTGTGGTTGTCCGTTATTGGTTTTGGTGAAACGTATCAATTGTTATCTATAGCATGCTTGGGGGGGGCCACGATGCAAAACTTGCATCGGGGCCCACGGCTTCTTAGCTACGCCACTGGTATACCTGTCTTAGCTATTTTGGGGATGCTTAATATCTGTTTTAGCTAAAGTCACAGAACTGCATTTACTGTGTGGTAGAGGTAGGTCTAGTTATGTGAAGTAAAATGCAAACACGCACCTTATTTCACTTCAGAATTTAAGTGTGAGGTGTTTCACTTCTAAATACCACACATTTTTAGTCGAAAATTTCCATATAAATTACTTTATGAAATTACATGAGGTAAAACTTTTCTTAAGCTACCAGAATTCAAAAGTTGATTTTCCTCATGAGGTAAATCAAATTCCATGAGGTATTTATCTACTAAACACTACCAGAATTGAGCCCAATGGGTCTAATTCAGAATCAGAATCAAAATAATTTATTTTGCCAAGTACAATGGCATACCTGGAATTGTTTTTGGCTCATACAGGGTACACGATAATTAGAAAACGGCTTTATTTTCACATAAAAAAAAACAACTCCTTTACAGGCGTAGCCAGAAGTGTGGGTGCTCCTCCTGGTTTTCCAAAAAGCTCTCTGTTATCTGTTAAAATTTAACTTAATTAATAGTCTTTCAAGTTCCTTTATTACATAGTTTTCTGAGCAGGCCACATCTGTATAACCATTTCATAATGGTGATTCCGAATGGCAAGCCTATTAGTGTTGGGTGAGCATCTGGATGTTCGGGTTCGGTGTGGTTCGGCAGAACATGCCCCTGATGTTCGGCATGTTCGAGCCGAACCCCGAACCCAACCCGAACATGTCCCTTTGGGGCCCCTATAGGGTCCCAGCATAAAGGGAGAGCATGCCCCGAGCGCGGGGGGGGGGGGGTCGGAAATGCCCCCCACCCCTCCCCGCTAAGCTCTCCCTTCTGCCGGTACCCTTTAATGTTAAATTTAAGCCCCCCAAAAGTACCTGAGGAGGAGGGCAGGAAGCGGGCAGCCAGAGATGCTAGGCGCTAGTACCATCTGGTACTTCTGCCCTCTCTTGACGCACTTCCTGTTTACATTTGAAGTCGCATCAAGAGAGCGCAGAAGTACCGCAATGACGCGAACGAGAGTACTCGTCATCTACATGATGACACGCACCCTCGTACGCGTCATCGCGGTACTTCTGCGCTCTCTTGACGCGACTTCAAATGTAAACAGGAAGTGCGTCAAGAGAGGGCGGAAGTACCAGATGGTACTAGCGCCTAGCATCTCCGGCTGCCCGCTTCCTGCCCTCCTCCTCAGGTACTTTTGGGGGGCTTAAATTTAACATTATAGGGAACCGGCAAAAGGGAGAGCTTAGCGGGGAGAAGTGGGGGGCCCATCACTAAAGCCTATTGACAGAATAGGCAGCATTTCCCAATTCGACTCGCATGCTGATTAACGCTATGTATTTGGAGCTAGTGGAAATAGGCCTTTAACCATTTCAGCCCGCTGGGATTTTTCACCTTATGCATCAGAGCAATTTTTACCTCCCATTCATTCGCTAATAACTTTATCACCACTTAACACAATTTATTGATCTATATCTTGTTTTTTCCACCACTAATTAGGCTTTCTTTGGGTGGTACATTTTGCTAAGAATTATTTTTTTATAAATGCATTTTAACAGGATTAATAAGAAAAAAATTGAAACAATTCATTATTTCTCAGTTTTCGTCCATTATAGCTTTAAAATAATCCATGCTACCATAATTAAAACCTATGTATTTTATTTGCCCGTTTGTCTCGGTTATGAGACCATTTAAATTTTGTCCCTATCACAATGGCCTCAATTCACGGAGCATTATCAAACGTTTATCAAACACTTTATCAAACGTTTGATAATTTACCTCATGGGTAAAATCTCACTTTAAATTCACTAAGGTGTTATATATTTATCGAATGTTTTACTGATAAAACGTTCAACAAATATATAACACCTTAGTGATATTTCACCCATGAGGTAAATTATCAAACGTTTGATAAAGTGTTTGATAAACGTTTGATAATGCTCCGTGAATTGAGGCCAATGTATGGTGACAATATTTTATTTGGAAATAAAGGTGCATTTTTTCCGTTTTGGTCCATCACTATTTACAAGCTTATAATTAAAAAAATGTTCGTAGTATACCCCCTTCAAATGCATATTTAAAAAGTTCAGACCCTTAGGTAACTATTTATGTTATTTTTTTTTTTAATTGTAATTTTTTTTTCTGATTAAAAATTTTATGTGGGTAATATTTTGGTGTGGGAAATAAACAGTTCATTTTTAATGTTATTATATGTGTAAATTGTAATGTAAAAAATATGTAGATGTAGTTTTGCTCTTTGGCCACAAGATGGCCACCTTGAGGTTTTTTTCTCCTTGTGCTTCTAGCTAACCAGAAGCACAAGGGGGACGGGGAATTTTTTTTTTTGCAGAAACACTGAAGCCTCTAGTTAGAGCGCTTTGGTTTTTCTGCTGGGGACACAGATCGGTGATCGGGAACCATGTTCCATTCACTGATCCCAGGGCTACCGGGGGACATCACAGGGGCATGATCGTGCGCGGGAGCATGCTAAAGCGCGGCACTGCAGCAGAGCAGTCGCCCGGACATGAGGATCACGTCTGGGCGGCAGAAATGGTTAAAGAGAAACCGTTACCAAGGATTAAACTTAAAGGGATACTTAAGTCAAAAGAAAAAAACGTTTTATTCACCTGGGGCTTCCCTCAGCCCCCTGCAGCTGTCTGGTGCCCTCGCAGCATCGCTCCGATCCTCCTGTCCCCGCTGGCGGCTCCTTCTGGTTTTGGCGACAGCCGCCGACACGCTGGGAACGCGAGTGATTCTTCGCGTTCCCAGCCACAATAGCGCACTCTATGCTGTTATTGCGGTAAGAAGGCCACAATAACAGCATAGAGGGTGCTATTGTGGCTGGGAACGCGAAGAATCACTCACGTTCCCAGCCTGTCGCCGGCTGTCGCCGAAACCGGAAGTGGCTGCCGGCGGGGACAGGAGGATCGGAGGGACACGGCAAGGGCACTGGACAGCTGCAGGGGGCTGAGTGAAGCCTCAGGTGACTAAAACTCATTTTTTTTCTCTGACTTAAGTATCCCTTTAATCCCAATCAGTAGCTCATACCCCCTTTCCCATGATAAATCTTTTCCTTTTCACAAATGGATCATCAGGGGGCGCTGTATGACTGATATTGTGGTGAAACCCCTCCCACAGTGTGATGTCAGGACCATGGTGCTGACATCACACTGTGGGAGCCTTGTTGCATTATGGGAAATAACAGCTGTTTCAAACTGCCAAAAAAAGCAAGCAGCATCTCCTTCCACTGACATCACCTGCCCGCAGTAAAAATGTCACCATGTGATAAATGTCAGAATGTAAATCAGGGAGAGGAAAGATTTTACAATGGGAAAACACTGACTAAATCATTTTACATAATTATTTAAAAATTAAGCCCTTTGTTCATTACATTATTTTCACTGGAGTTCCTCTTTAAAGTCAGGGCTGGTTCTCCCATGAAGCAAGGTGAAACACTAGAATCAGGCGCAGAGATTACAGGGGCAGCATGTTTGTACCGTGTTTACACTTACAGCATGCAGTCAGAGTAGGAGGAGAGGCGAGAGGAGAGTGACTGAGGCGAAGAGGCGCATCCTCAAAAGTTTGCCTCAGGCAGCAAAAAGTCTAGAGCCTGCCCTGCTTAAAATGGACCTGAGCTCTTGCACCGGACTGAAGAAAAACCGAGAGAAATGCAACCTGTATGTATTTTGAGAGTTTAGCCTATCTAATTCCCCCTCATCTGGGGTTAATCACAACTTGTAATTTGATCTCTCCCGGGTGACCTGACTGCTATGGCAGAGATGGCAGATAAGCTCATTTGTAAGCACAGAATGTTAACAATATGTCTGCTTCTATGAAAGCAGGGAGTAGAAACCATGCAGATTTATTTCAGGATTTGTATCAGCTGTAATAAAGAAATGTTTTTCTTGAAAGGTTATTATGCTTGCAGCAATGTAATAATGTTGTTAAAGATTCTAAAGAAATGTACAACATGAATAAACAAGAGCTGGACTAGCTACACAAATAGTTCAGAGGCAGTATCGTGTTACAATAGTAAGCAAGTCTCCCTAGTCCCTAAACTTACCTGTCCCTCAAGACCAGATGCAGCAGGGGAGGATACCGCAACGCAATAAGAGAAGTGTGAAAGTAGCCTAAATGGAAGAGTCACTAATGCAGTTACTAATGCAGTCCAGTGGCGTAGCTAAGGAGCTCTGGGCCCCAGTGGAAGTTTTACATGGGTTCCCCCAGGCATTCTATACATAACAATTGATACGGTGCACTAAAACCTGCCAAGTGTCAGAGGTGCAAAAGGGATGAGGAACAGAGTGTTAATGATTACTACTATTCAAAGCATATATAGAAGTGACCATTACCAGCACAGGACTAATAAACTGCTAATACTGCAGTAGAGGAAAGTTCTCTCAGGGCCGCTCTAGCCCAAGGTCCCCAGTGTGATCACAACCTCTCCGCCGGGCCGAGGCAGAGGTGCGAGAGGCTCCAGCCTTAGGGCGCAGTGTAGGAGGGGCGCTCAACTCACTCAGCTATCATTCCCTTATTGTGTTTGAAGCAGATAGAAATAAAAAAAGGAGATACATGGCAATGACAAATAACTAGAGATTAAGGTGTTTGGGGGGGGGGGGGGGGGGGTTATGGGCCCTGGGGCGGCTCTTAGGCTAATAGCAATCCGTGTGTGACAGTTGGGGTTGGAGGGATAGAGGGGCGCACTTTGGCGTTCACAGCCTGGAGGACCTTGTCCCGGCTCTGCCTCTGCATCCCCTATTACTATGCCACTGATGCAGTCACTGATGACTCTGTGTGCTGGACTGGTTTTCATGTCACATGATGATGACCTTACAGTCCATTCGGGTGCAATCTTTTTCAGAGGGCCAAAGTTCAGAATGACAAGCGTCCAGTCAGTGTCCAGATAGCTACAGTGAATGTGACATACGGAGTGTGAAGTTTCCTGTTTGTAGAAGTTTTTAGGACAGAAGTGGAGACCGATCCGCTGCTGGATTATTTTGTTTTGCTGGATCCCCTCTGAGGTGATATTCGGAGGAGCAGTGGTGGTGATTTGGTGCACTACATTCTGCATGTGATCAGTGGGTTGCGGGATTTTCACTTCTGGGACATTCTCCTGTTAAATTAATTACCAAGGTGAGTGAAAAACGACTAAACAATGTCCTGAAGCAGGGGCGTAACTACAAGGGAGCAGACCCGGCGACTACTTCATTCCCTCCTAGGGCCAGTGCACACCAAAATGCACTAGCTTAATCGCAAACGCTCAGTGCTTTTTGAAGTTATTTTTCTAGGCATGTGCCTAGTGATTTTCTAAGCATGCCTAGCGATTTTTATTGTTTGTTACAGTAGAGCTGTAACTGAACAGCTTCTGTAACAAAAACGCTTGGAAAATCGCTCTGATCTAGCGCTTTTCAGAGCCATTTTCCACTTTCCTATATTTAACATTGAGGCTGAATCGCCTCAGAAATCAGCAAAAATGCTGCACTGCCCGTGTTTGTGTTTGGGGAAAAATGCTAATCGCTCTGTTGTGATTTATTCCATTCAAATACATTAGCAAAGGGCTTTTTGAAGCCCAAGTGTTTTTGAAAGCGTTCAGAAGCGCTCTTGGTGTGCACCCCCCCCCCCCCTGCAAAACTTTGGATGGGGCCCCCTCCTCCCCCTCTTGCTTCCCGCACAGGTAATATGAGAACCAATGTAATACATTCGGCTATGGCTAGTTTTCCCCATGCAGATAAAAACAGACAGCAGTGAAGCACTGCATGCATTTTCTCTATCAAATTACATTAGCTTCTGTGATAAAACATGTATGTTTTCACACATACAGGCCCAGTGCACACAGAGCGGTTTTAGCAGCGATCCGCCAACCGCATCCGCCTGTGAAAACGTTTGGCTAATGTATTTCAATGGGATGGTGCACTCCGGCGGTTTAAGGTTTTTAGCAAACATGCCTCCTGCTGCATGTTTGCGGTTTGCAGAAGCGTTTCTGCCTCAATGTAAAATATAGGAGAAGCTCAAACTGCTCTGGAAAACGCTACATCAGAGCATTTTTTTTCAGGCATTTTTGTTACAGAAGCTGTTCAGTAACAGCTTTTACTGTAACAATATATGAAATCTGCTACACAAAAATGCCCCCAAAAAACACTAGGCATGTTTAGAAAACCTCTCTAAACATGCCTAGAATAGCTCTGAAATCTGCTCACAAATACGCCTAGCGTTTTGAGGATCTGCTAGCGGTTTTGATGTGCACTGGGCTACAGACACACATGGTGTGCAGAAAACGTACACAGGAAACTGACAGACCAGTGTGCTCCCAGCCTCGGCTTATTACACTCAGTCTGGCCATCACTAATGGAGCAGAACTGGCTCTGCAGACTCCTTCAGCATCACTACAGTACAGAGTAATTGGAAAGGGGGCGGAGAGGCTGGGGGCAGGATGGTGTACACAAGACCATGCTGAACACTAAATAGGAATTGTCTACAATCTGCAGAACTTTTAAAACGTTGTATGATTTCTTCTCAGTGGCTGAGCAGATGCATTTGCTAGAACAATTGTGCAGACAACAGACGAAAGTGCGGGGACCCGGTATCGGAGCTCCAGATATCGGAGGACGGTGACGTGGGAGCGATCCAAGTGGATGGGGAATGTATAAATCTTTTTATTTAAACAACCTCTGGTACACTTTAAAGCGAACCTTAAAGAACACCGGAAGTGAGAGGTATATGGAGGCTGCCATATTTATTTCCTTTTAAACAATACCAGTTGCCTTGCAGCCCTGCTGATCTATTTGGCTGCAGCAGTGTCTGAATAACACCAGAAACAAGCATGCAGCTAATCTTGTCAGATCTGACAATGTCAGAAACACTTGATCTGCTGCATGCTTGTTCAGGGGCTATGGCTACAAGTATTAGAGCCAGAGGATCAGCAGGATAGCCAGACAGTTAGTATTGCTTAAAAATAAATAAATATGGCAGCCTCCATATCCCTCACGCTTCAGTTGTAAGTGAGAATACATTAGAAATAATGAATGGGATGAAGAGGAAAAGACGAGGCACTGATGCATTAGAAATAATGAATTTTAATGATAAACAGAACAGAACATTAGTAATATAGAAAATAGTCTCATATTTACATTTTCAGTTTTATAGCTTAATTTTTAAGCTTGGGTTCTAAACTGCAACTAGAGAAAGGGCTGGTGTACACCAAGAGAGGTTCTGAACGTTTGCACGGGAAAACCGCTTGGCTAATGAATGTGTATGGGAAGGTGCACACCAGAGGTGTTCGGTTTTTCCCGACATGCAAACTCGGGTCCTGTAGCCTTTTTGCAGTTTTCTGAGGTGTTTCTGCCTCAATGTAACGTATAGGAAAGTGGAAAATTGCTCTAGAAAAACTAGATCAGAGCGGTTTTCCAGGCGTTTTTGTTACAGAAGCTGTTCAGTAACAGCTTTACTGTAACAGTATATGAAATCTGTTACACAAAAACGCTCCAAAAAATGCTAGGCATGTTTAGAAAATCTCTCTAAACATGCCTAGAATCGCTCTGAAAAACCTTTTCAAAAACCGCTAGCGTTTGTGGATCCGCTAGAGGTTTTTGGTGTGCACTGGCCCGTACAGATTTCCCCAGCGAGCTCATGGTGTACCAGAACTCCTAGGAGTGTGTATGGGGCTAAAAAGCACTAAAAAGCCCTCTTACTAAAATGCCAAGCAAAACAAAGTTTGCCCTCTTAAAACAGAAGGTATTTGCGACTATTCAGGTTGGAGTGAGCATATGATGTTTCCCGCAATGCTGAATATGCAAATCGACCCTTAGTTGTCCCTGTAAGCTAAACACACCTCCAGAACCGCTGGAATGGAAAACAGAAAGGGACTTCAGATAATTTCTTAGTAGGGCTAGTACCATATGTGTGTGTTTATTTCATCATGTCACATGTCACTTCAGGTGCGCTTTAAAGAGACACTGAAGTCTCATAAAAATCATGTTTTTATTTCAAAAATGTGTTTAACATGTTTGCCCTAACTAAAACGCTGCATCCCCGCGGCTGTAATCGAACTAAATTCCCCCAAACTCCTCTCTCCCTTTCCCCCCTGCAAAATCCACGACTTTCTTGGTCGTGGATTTTGCTGCTGGAGGAGGCAGAGCTTTCAGCTGCAGCTCTGCCTCCATGCGCATCATCAGCGCGTATCTCCGCCTCTCCCCCGCCCCTCTCAGTGAAGGAAGACTGAGAGGGGCGGGGAGAGGCGGAGATACACGCTGACAGACACGTGGAGAGGCAGAGCTGCAGCTGAAAGCTCTGCCTCTCACGGAAGTGCTGCCTGGATTGCCACCCCAGGGAGTTTGGGGGGATTTAGTTAGATTACAGCCGCAGGGATGCAGCGTTTTAGTTACGGCAAAGATGTTGAACACATTTTTGAAATAAAAAGATGATTTTTATGAGACTTCCAGAGTCTCTTTAATTTTGTTTTTACTTACAACGTATATCTTTATCTGCTGCATGCAAGAAGATGAAGCCCTCTTACATGAAAATATTAAAACATTATTTCTTTCTTTTCAGATGTTTCCTACCATCTTGCCCATTGTGTCAATCGTCTCCATTCTAAAAGGTAGGTGACTGAAAAATATGTAGAATACACATGTACACAGTTATTCAACAATTCCTGAGTCTCCAAATGGATCGAGCAATGACTAGAAATGTCTGTGTCCCAAACATCAACCACAAATTTCCAGTAGTTTATGTATTTGTTCTCATTTGTGACTGGAATTCATTTGAGTTTCCTGTATATGTATAGAACTTCTCTAAAGCTGCACCTCTGTGCTAACCTTCTTCGGGTCACGTCCCATAAAAATACACATATCGGTGCCAGGACCAATCTGCGACCATTTGCAGGACTTCGGTTTAGAGATGTCGCGAACCTCCGATTTTCGGTTCGCGAACCGGGTTCGCGATCTTCCGCGGAAGGTTCGGTTCGCGGAAAAGTTCGCGAACCGCAATAGACTTCAATGGGGAGGCGAACTTTGAAAAATAGAAAAAATTATGCTGGCCACAAAAGTGATGGAAAAGATGTTTCAAGGGGTCTAACACCTGGATGGGGGCATGGCGGAGTGGGATACATGCCAAAAGTCCCGGGGAAAAATCTGGATGTGACGCAAAGCAGCGTTTTAAGGTCAGAAATCACATTGAATGCTAAATTGCAGGCCTAACGTGCTTTAAAACATCTTGCATGTGTATACATCAATCAGGGAGTGTAATTAGAGTACTGCTTCACACTGACACACCAAACTCACTGTGTAATGCACCGCAAACAGCTCTTTGTGTAGTGACGGCCATGCTGGACTACTGCGCAACATGGCGAGATTGCTCTTCCTCACTCAGTGATGTCAGGTAATGTGTGACTTCCTTCTCAACTTTCCATGGCATTGTTAAAAAGCTTACGTTTTGTTTTTAAATTACATTTTCTACTTGCTGTGTACTTGTTCAGTACCGCTACAATGAGAATCCTGTGGAGGCGGGCAAGTCTGCCATTGTGACCCCGGGTAATGGCCGGGGAATGAGGGGTTTGAATCCGGTGTGGAGCCTGAGCAACGGCTACCACTACACATCCAAGGAGGGCAGCGGGCAGGCATGCACGCCCGCCCGCCCCGAGGTAGTGACCAAAAATAACAATACAGGAGGCGGACTTTCGAGGCCCTGCTGTGTATTTGAAATGAATGTACTTTAAATCCTTGAATGAGAACCAGTTATGGTGGGCAAAGATGACACCACATTCCTTTCACGAGAATCATATGGAGGTGGGCAAGTCTGCCATTTGTGACCCCGGGTAATGGCCGGGGAATGAGGGATGGAATCCGGTGTGGAGCCTGAGAAACGGCTACCACTACACATCCAAGGAGGGCAGCAGGCAGGCATGCATGCCCGCCCCGAGGTAGTGACCAAAAATAACAATACAGGAGGCGGACTTTCGAGGCCCTGCTGTGTATTTGAAATGAATTAACTTTAAATCCTTTAACGGGAATCCGTTATGGAGGGCAAGTCTGCCATTGTCACCGCGGGGAATGAAGGTTGGATTGCGGCCCGAAGTGGGAGCCTGCTGAGACCCATGCTGTAGCTGCCCTGACCGTGCTTTGCAGACCAGGCATCTGTGGTCAGATGGACCCTTGAGCCAGCGGAAGACAAACCAAGTCGAAAGCATTTGCCAAGAATGTTTTACGGAGGGCAAGTTTTGTTGGCATTTTTGTAAATTGTTTGACAATGTAGATGGTTGTATTTTTAAATAGTTTGAAAGTTTAGATGGCTGTATTTTTAAATTGTTTGAAAGTTTAGATGGTTGTATTTTTAAATTGGTTGAAAGTTTAGATGGTTGTATTTTTAAATTGTTTAAGTGTAGCCATTCTTCCTCCCCCAAGCCACAAACAATACCATGGGAACGTGGAGCAGCAGAAGCCCCCTGTGACGGCTGCCGCGGTTGTTCTCCGCGGCTTGTCTTTTGAGGGGTGCTGCTTTTCCTCAGGTGTTCTTGCCATAGCTGTTTGTGCCTTCTCTCCAGGTGCTTCGTAAAGCACTTGTCCCTACGTGACAGTTGGCCTTTCCACGGCTCAATTTTTGCTGGCAGAGACACTAGATGGCTTTGCTCCGATCTGAGACACACACGTTAAAAAATTTCCAAACCGCTGAGCCCCCCTGGGGTGATGGCGCTACGGTGGCATCAGCAGCTGACGTTGAAGGGCATGTTGGCTGTCTGGCCATAGCTGGCGATACATGGCGCCGGACACTGCCCCAGCTGTTTCTGAGGAAGAGCTCCCTCTGCTTCTATCATGGAGTCGTCTCCTCCTAGTCCTCTCTGACTCCTCCTCTGAACTGTCCCCCTGGTCATCTCCTCTACCGGGAACATATGTGGTGTCCGTATAATCGTCATCATAATCCTCCTGGCCAGCTGCGCTTTCCTCAGACACCTCCTCAAGTGCACCAACTTCAGGTGGTCCACCATCATCCCCATCCACACACGTTACGTCCATACTATCGCCACCTAACTCAGACGTAGGAGGTGGTGTACCTGCGCCTTCTTGTTGTTGTTGCAGTAGTGGCTGTGAATCGGTGATTTCACCACCACCACCACCAAATACCTCCTGCGAAGTGTCAAATGCAGCGGATGTGGTGCTTGTTGTAGCGCTCAGGGGCGTAGCAATAGAGGTCGCAGCGGTCGCATGCGCGACTGGGCCCGGCTCCTGAAGAGGCGGGGGAGGGGCCCGGGGGGGCCCATGTCTTTTTGTAGTGGCCAGGACTGAGTGCGGCCCGTGCGCCGTGAGCGCTATTGGGAGGGGGGAGCCGCAGCCGCGGGGAGGGCAGCCCGACCTCTCCCTCCCTTCCTCTCCCCGGGCCCCCCCCTTCAGATGCAGAGTGACGCGCACGGAAGCGCTGTAGGCTGAAACTCACCTCCGTCCCTGCGTTCCAAGCGCCGCTGATCTCCTCTCGCTGTATAGATGTTGTTACACACTGCTTCCGGCTAAACAGGAAGCAGTGTGTAACAACATCTATATAGAGCGGGAGGAGACCAGCGGCGCAGGGACGGAGGTGAGTTCTGCCTACAGCGCTTCCGTGCGCCGCGCACTCTGCATCTGAAGGGGGGGGGGCCCGGGGAGAGGAAGGGAGGGAGAGGTCGGGCTGCTCTCCCCGCAGCTGCGGCTCCCCCCTTCATTATGGGGGGGGGACCTACCTACCTACCTACCTAATCCTGGGGGGCAGCTACCTACCTATCCTGGGGGGGCAGCTACCTAATCTAACCTATCCTGGGGGGCAGCTACCTACCTAACCTATCCTGGGGGGGCAGCTACCTACCTAACCTGTCCTGGGGGGGCAGCTACCTACCTAACCTATCCTGGGGGGGCAGCTACCTACCTAACCTATCCTGGGGGGGCAGTTACCTACCTAACCTATCCTGGGGGGCAGCTACCCACCTAACCTATCTGGGGAGGGGGCAGCTACCTAATCTAACCTATCCTGGGGGGCAGCTACCTACCTAACCTGTCCTGGGGGGGCAGCTACCTACCTAACCTATCCTGGGGGGGCAGCTACCTACCTAACCTATCCTGGGGGGGCAGCTACCTACCTAACCTATCCTGGGGGGGCAGCTACCTACCTAACCTATCTGGGGGGGGGGGGGCAGCTACCTAATCTATCCTGGGGGGCAGCTACCTACCTAACCTATCCTGGGGGGGCAGCTACCTACCTAACCTGTCCTGGGGGGGCAGCTACCTACCTAACCTATCCTGGGGGGGCAGCTACCTACCTAACCTATCCTGGGGGGGCAGCTACCTACCTAACCTATCTAGGGGGGGGGCAGCTACCTAATCTAACCTATCTGGGGGGGGGGGGCAGCTACCTAATCTAACCTATCCTGGGGGGCAGCTACCTAATCTATCCTGGGGGGCAGCTACCTACTCTAACCTATCCTGGCGGGCAGCTACCTACTCTAACCTATCCTGGGGGCAGCTACCTAATCTAACCTATCCTGGGGAAAGCTACCTAATCTATCCTGGGGGGCAGCTACCTAACCTATACTGGGGGGCACCTACCTCATCTAACCTATACTGGGGGGCAGCTACCTAATCTAACCTATACTGGGGGGCACCTACCTATCTAACCTGGGGGCACTTACTTGTCTAACCTGTATTCGGGGCACCTAGCTAGCCTATACAGGTGGCAACTATACTGGCTACCTATATTGGAGGCACCTACCTAACTAACCTATACTGGGGGCACCTACCTATCTAACCTATGCTGGGGAAAACTATTCTGGCTACCTATATTAGAGGCACCCACCTAGCTAACCTGTACTGGGGGCACCTATCTATCTAACCAACCTATACCGGCGGCGCCTGCCTATCTAACCTATACTGGGGGCAACTATACTGGCTACTTATGCTGGAGGCACCTACCTGGCTAAACTATACCGGGGGCAACTATACTGGCTTACCTATGTCTGGCTACCTATACTGGGGGGACCTATAGCTGGCTATAGGGATTTGGATATGTGTGTGCGTCGGGTGTTGCCGGGGGAGGGGGGCTGTTGTTGCCGTGGGGGGGGGGGGGGGGCCACATCCAGATTCCGCATCGGGGCCCAGAGGTTTGTAGCTACGCCACTGGTAGCGCTGGTGGCTTCGGGAGATGAGGTGTTCTGTGTTAAATACTCAATCACCTCCTCACGATTTTGGGAAGTGATGGCACGTGCCTTCTTCTGAGCACTGTATTTTGGGGCAGGTCCGCACAAAATCACAGCAACACCACCTCGCACAGACCTGCCGGTGCCTGGTGGCCTTCCTCTGGGTCTGCCTCTACCTCTTCCTCTACCTGGTTTGTCCATTTTGTCCATCTTGGGGGGATGCTAGGTATATGCAGTGAGCTGGGCTCACTGAACAGTAAAGGTACTAGGATGCAGTGAGGTGGGTTCACTCAACACAACGGGTAGTAGGATGCAGTGAGCTGGGTTCACTGAACAGTAAAGGTACTAGGATGCGGTGAGCTGGGTTCACTCAACACAACAGGTATTAGGTGTATGCAGTGAGCTGGGTTCACTCAACACTATAGGTAGTTATGTGCAGTGATGAGGTGGGTTAAGTAAACACAACAGGTAGTAGGTATATGTAGTGAGCTGGGTTCACTCAACACTACAGGTAGTAGGTGTATGCAGTGAGCTGGGTTCACTCAACACTACAGGTAGTTATGTGCAGTGATGAGGTGGGTTAAGTAAACACAACAGGTAGTAGGTATATGTAGTGAGCTGGGTTCACTCAACACTACAGGTAGTAGGTATATGCAGCGAGCTGGGTTCACTCAACACTACAGGTAGTTATGTGCAGTGATGAGGCGGGTTAAGTAAACACAACAGGTATTAGGTGTATGCAGTGAGCTGGGTTCACTCAACACTACAGGTAGTTATGTGCAGTGATGAGGTGGGTTAAGTAAACACAACAGGTAGTAGTAGGATGTAGTGAGCTGGGTTCACTCAACACAACAGGTAGTAGGTATATGCAGTGAGCTGGGTTCACTCAACACTACAGGTAGTTATGTGCAGTGATGAGGTGGGTTAAGTAAACACAACAGGTAGTAGTAGGATGCAGTGAGCTGGGTTCACTCAACACAACAGGTAGTAGGTATATGCAGTGAGCTGGGTTCACTCAACACTACAGGTAGTTATGTGCAGTGATGAGGTGGGTTAAGTAAACACAACAGGTAGTAGTAGGATGCAGTGAGCTGGGTTCACTCAACACAACAGGTAGTAGGTATATGCAGTGAGCTGGGTTCACTCAACACTACAGGTAGTTATGTGCAGTGATGAGGTGGGTTAAGTAAACACAACAGGTAGTAGTAGGATGCAGTGAGCTGGGTTCACTCAACACAACAGGTAGTAGGTATATGCAGTGAGCTGGGTTCACTCAACACTACAGGCAGTTATGTGCAGTGATGAGGTGGGTTAAAGTGAACCTCCGGACTAAAAATCGACTCAGCAGAACTGAAAAGGCTTGGTATTTCTTTAACAGTTTCACAGCATCAGAACTTTGTTTCTCTTATACAAGCCTCATTTTTAGCTGCACAAAAGAAAACTGCCCAGGCTTTTTTCCCCTGATGCTGTGCAAAGCATGATGGGATTTCTGATTTTGTTGTTCTCGTTCTGCTGTTTTGGTGCAATTTTTTTTTTCTACATTTTGAATTTGACATTTGAAGCCTAGCGTGTGCAACTGGGAGAGGTGATCAGGACACAGGACAGCTCGAACTGTATCTCCTGCTCCTTGTCACCTCCTTCCAACCAAAAAGATGCCTGCCCCCATGACAAAGATGGCTGCCCCCATGAATCACAAACATTTGCCTGTTCTTTTAAAACAGGGTGGGTAAGAAATTATATTACCTATCTATTCTAATTAACATAACTAATGTAACTTAATGACAGTATGTTTGTTTAGGCTGAAGTTCCCCTTTAAGTAAACACAACAGGTATTAGGTGTATGCAGTGAGCTGGGTTCACTCAACACTACAGGTAGTTATGTGCAGTGATGAGGTGGGTTAAGTAAACTTGACTAGTAACGCTGATTTACAGGTGATCAACATATCAGGCCAAAATTTATCTAGGGGTGCCATTGATCTTCTATCTAAGGGTTTGGGGTTTTGCCCCAAGAGCAACCTGGATAGATCCGAATTTGTAAAGGACCTACACCTTTTTGGGCGAAATTTAACCCGTAAGGTGCTTCACAAAAGGAAAAGTGAATCACCCTTGGGGGGTGCTATTTCGGACTGGAAGGACTGGTCCAGCCGTGATTATCGCGCTCTTATGGACCTGGTTAAATTAAGTGAAGAAAATGATCACAATGAAGATGAGGACCTTTTTGGGTCAACTCCATCGAGTAGATTGGTTAGCGAACAAATTAACAAACAGTTCCGTCCTAGGTCTGTCGCGTTCCCTCCCTTCTCCCTGTGCCCCAGTGTACATACTTTTGTGTCCTCGGTTGAGAAAGACATACAGAGGTTATGGATTGGAAAAAATGAACCAACCAATCTCTCATATGATGAAACTTTGGCACTTGCGGAGCTGCGAAACAATAAAGATCTGGTCATTAAGCCATCGGATAAGGGAGGGAATGTGGTGGTCATGAGGACGGAACAGTATACTTACATGTGTCAAAGAATACTAAGCAATGGGGAGTGGTACCGGCGGGTCTCTGCATCCAGGGTCATCAGGAATCAGCGAACTTTGTTTGATATTATTGATGCAGCGGTGATGCAAGGCATCATCACTGCTGAAGTTCGCTCTACTTTGAAGGTTGAGCACCCAGTGGTGCCAACCTTCTATGCTCTACCGAAGGTGCATAAAAACCTATCTAGACCACCTGGTCGACTCATTGTGTCTGGCAATGGGTCTTTAACGGAAAAGGTGAGCATATATGTAGATAAACATCTTCAGCCACATGTCCATCGTTTACCTTCGTATGTGCGAGATACACAGCACCTCTTGGGAATTCACGAGGGTATGCAACTACCGATAAACACAATCCTGGTGACCCTGGATGTTGAGGCCCTCTACTCCAGTATCCCTCAAAAACGGGGGGTTGAGTCTGTGGGTCATTTTCTGTGTGAGATGGGGAATGACGAGGTCCCACATAATCAGCTTCTTCTAGACTTGCTCACTTTCATCTTGCAAAATAATGTGTTCACATTTGATGATGTGCACTACCTCCAGGTACAGGGGGCAGCGATGGGGACCACATGTGCCCCGTCGCTGGCTAACCTGTATCTGGGGGATTGGGAGCGGCACCTTTTCGGGGAGGACTCCTTGGTCGAGTACCTGTGCCACATTGTGTCGTGGCACAGGTACATTGACGACGTGGTCCTTTTCTGGACAGGTGGTAAACCCCCTTTTGGATGAGTTTATGTTAATTCTCAATCAAAATGATTGGAATCTTAAGTTTACCATGGATTGTGATCAGCAGTCGATTCCTTTTCTTGATATCAATATTGACGTCAGTGCCGATGGATATGTATCCACCCGATTATTTCGTAAGCCTACAGCATCCAATGCATATCTACATGCAGAAAGTGCTCATCCTGAACATACAATACGAGGAATACCAACTGGTCAGTATCTTAGAGTACGACGAAATTGTACAGAAGATCCCGTCTTTGAGAGGGAGGCGAAAATGCTTCGCTCCCATTTCAGAGAAAGAGGATATAAAGATCGTTGGCTCAAGAAAGCCTATAAGCGCGCTAAAGCGATGGATCGCACGGTTTTGCTTACAAAAAAGAACAAGGAGGTTGAAACTCCAAATACAACACGCCTTATCACTCGTTTTAACAATCAGAAGGAGGAGGTGGAGCGCATACTCCATCGGCACTGGCACGTTCTGTCAAATGACAGGTCTTTAAGAGACTTTGTAACTCCCACCCCGCAGGTAACCTATAGACGCAGTCAGACCCTGAGAGATATGCTCACTTCTAGCCACTTTTGGGGTAGAATGGGTTCCCGTAAACATTGCACGGTCACTGGGACATATACATGTGGAGGATGCGTTTATTGTCGGTATTTGAGGGTAGGCAAGTCAGTGATGTTACCGAACGGTCGTAGATGGTGGTTGCGACATTTCGTTAATTGCAACACCATAGGAGTTATCTATTTATTATATTGCAAATGCGGTTGTTTTTACGTTGGTAAAATGACACGTGCATTCAAAGAGAGAATTAAAGACCATATCGGTGACATCGCTACTTGTAACTTCAAGTCCCCAATTGCCAGACATGTACATCTCGTACACAGAGGGAACTCCGGTTTTGTCAGTTTCATCGGCCTGGACTGGGTACATTTACATCCCAGGGGCGGAGACATTGATAGAAAGCTTCTCCAGTTGGAGTCCAAATGGATTTTTGAACTGAAAGCAACAGAACCCAGAGGTTTAAATGATAGTATTAACTACCGAGTATTTTTACCAGGTTAGTCTCTATATCCGTTTGGCTGCTCCGCTTTCCTTTTCTCCACCTTGTCTCCCCTCAGTTTGCTGGGCTTCCGGTCGATCTTGCCTGTTGCTTGATGTTTTCCCACCAGATGTGGCAAAAATATGTATATATATATATATATATTTTTTTTTCTTGGCCTGTATGTAATTTGGTGCTTTGATGCACACGTATATGCACATACTTGCTTGTGCACGTTCATTGTGCATTTACAACATAGCACCTAGTTTATTATTATTGACATGTGTCTCTCCTCTTCTTTCTGAATTTAATTTGATTTAATTTAAATTTTGGGTTCTCTGCCTGTCTGGCTTCATGAGAGTTACTCGGGGTGAATTTTGGCTTTATTTCCATCTTAAACGCCCTCTGGCGCCATTGGTGCCAAAATAGCGCCGCCATGCCACCCTATAGAGTCTCTCATGATTGCAACCCATATTTATATGTTAGTATTTATATGTTTTTTGAAGTCACACCTTTTGGACCCTTTTTGGTCCTTAGGGATGTGCCATTTTTGTATAAGTAATATTATTGTGTTAGTTTCTTTATTATAGTCTTGCCAGTTAGTCTGTTTGGCTTTGTTGATAAACAAAGCTACACATTTCCCCAGATTGCCGCCAGGGGCTGGTGCCCGCCCCTCCTCTTACTTCCGCCCGCCTTTGGGCTGTGCGAGGCGTCCCGCTATCCAGCCTCACGGGGATGCGATAAGTCGCTTCCTGTCTGAGGCACGCATGAGCGCTTCTGCGCTCCAGCGGGTCGCCGCCCACATGCTCTATGGACGCTTGGTCCGGCGTGGGCGTAGGGGGGCGGGGCGTGCGCGGCCGCACCGGCTTTCAAAAACGCCATCTTGGCGTTTAGAAGTGATTCTTCATTTGCTGCTTGTCTTTGAAAAGGCCGCTAGTGCGGCGAAACATGTAAGGCATTCGGGCAGCTACATCTCCTGGGCACATACAAGCGAGCCACTCCATTTTTATGTTTCAGCAATTGATCCACTTTATGTACTACAGGATGGTAACTATGAAGCTTTGCACGGCATGTTTGTCATCTGCTGCTTGCTAAAAATTCCACCGCTGGCATTACTTGATTGAGCTTTGGCTTGCTGCATTGTACATAAGACCTTGTATCCCTGCGATTGGGGGACTGTTATTACCTGCACTACAGGATGGTAACTATGAAGCTTTGCAGGGCATGTTTGTCATCTGCTGCTTGGTAAAATTCCACCGCTGGCATTACTTGATTGAGCTTTGGCTTGCTGCATTGTGCTTTGCTCACATGTACACAAGACTTTGTATCCCTGCGATTGGGGGACTGTTATAACCTACTCATGTCAGCATACAGGAACAGTCTGTGGCCTACCCAGGTCTCTGCCACCTATGTCACAGCATATGAATAAAAATACACCCCTTGTGGGTGCTTGACATGTGTCTAACAACCAGCTTCATTGTGATATGATTGGATCGTCTGAGGCCTAGCTTCTTTCTTACAAGTGGATTCATACTAGCCACTGTTTGTACATTCATTCATCATCTGTGGATTTTTTACTTGGAGTGGAACTCTTTTTTTCTTGTTAGGTATTATGAGGACTGCAGCCTCACTATCCCATATTGTGCCCAGTGGGATTATTCACTGTTTTTAAGGGGGTTTTCTAGTTATATATATGTACCTAATTGTGTGTTAATATTAAGATAATAAATATTGTTTTGTAATTTCTTATGCACCCAAGAGCCAATCCTCTTTCTTTTTTGGTTACTTAAGTAAACACAACAGGTACTGGGGTATATGCAGTACTGGGTAGTACAATGTGCAGCTCCCTGTCACACACACAGGCACAGTCAGTCACTGAATGTGCTGGGCTGCTGGCAGTGGCACACACACACTATCAATTAGCAAGGCTGTGCATGCAACAAAAGTGTCAGTTTGACACGCAGTAAAAAAGAAAAAAGTACAGGATGAGCTCTGACAAAAGCTAGGGTGCTATAAAGCAATAACAATCAGCCAGGAGCAAACTAAGCAGCCAAGAACCTAACTAATCTGTCCCTAGAAGAAAAAGTCTGCAGCAGCTGTCCCTTTCCTCTCACTAGCAGGCACACGAGTGAGTGTAATGGCCCCCGGAGCCTGCCTTATATAAGGGGGGGGGGGGGGGGCTCCAGGGCTTACTGTAGCCTGAATGGCTACAATGTGCCTGCTGACTGGGATGCAGAGGGTCAAAGTTGACCCTCATAATGCATTATGGGGCGAATCGAACTTCCGTAAAAGTTCGCCTGGCGCAGGCGAACACGAACCACCAATGTTCGCCTCGAACCGTTCGCCGGCGAACCGTTCGCTACACCTCTACTTCGGTTCAGGGGCGTAACTAAAAATCACTGGGCCCCCCTGTGAAACTTTAGATGGGGCCCTCTCCCGCCAACCAAACCCCCCCCCCCTTGCACACTGAATAGGGACTGTCTGCAAAACTTTGTATGATTTGTTATCAGTGGCTGAGCAGATGCAGTCAGAACAATTGTGCAGAGATCAGAAAGTTTTTCCTCTCCGTGGTCAGACTCCTCATGCATAGATTAAAATCTGTTTTTCGGGTTTATTGATTTTGTCCAAATATTCACAACTTACATTCCGCAGGGCCTGGTGAAATTGATGTTAAATGTATTTTTTTCACATGCTTTTTAACCTCTCGTTTTCACTCTTATCAGGAGAGGTGTACTACGAACGCCTGGGCAGTTTCTCCACAACGTCCCCTTGGTCAGGAACTCTGCAGAGGCCCATTGCCTTCTTTCCGTGGCCTCCAGAGTTGATTAATACTCGCTTCCTGCTTTACACCAGGGACAACCCCAACACCTTCCAAGTAAGTCTTCTCTGGATAGACCACTGATCCAGCTCTTCAGAATGTCTCTGCTTTATTGCCTTCACTTTCTTATCAGGCTTTTATGGGGACTAAAATGAAGCAGGAAAATTAGGCCGTAGACGCCACAGACGTTTGGATGCCACCATAAGCGCCCATAGTAAATTTGGTAAAACATCAAAATGAACTTCTGCACACTCATGCAAATCCTCATCATGCAAATCCATTTACAAAAATCATGCAGCAATCAATGCTGTCCCTACAGCTAAGTTAAAAGCTGAGATCTTCGTAACAAGAATAAAGTCTCTTGCACAATCACATACACCGCGTAGAGGTAGCCCAGTGTTGTCCCAGCTCAAGGTGAGGAGCCTGGATTTTGTGTTTTTTGCATAGTAAATTTGGTTGCAGGCGAAAATTGGGCACCAGAGGCCATTTTATCAGAGTAAATCCAGCGCCTAAATTTCCCAAACTAATATGGGCGAATATGGCAGCACTCAAACTTCTGCGACATCTGATAATTTTTGTTTTTTTCCAGTGGGTTTGTGGTGGTGGAGTGTTAAGTTTAGGCATTTTTTTTTAAGGCTAGACATGAGTAGAGGGGGGGGGGGGGGGGGTATTTTAAGGTTAGGCGTCAGTAGAGTTGAGCCGAAATTTTCGTAATTTCGCATTACTAAAATTACGCATGCGAAATTTGCGATTACGATGCAAAATTATGGTAGCGTAATTGCCATTAAAATCGTAATTGAAAATACCGTAAGCGTAATTTTCAACGCGTAATTTTGCGTTTCGTTCATGCCGTAATTTCGCATTAAACGCTACCGTAATTTCGCGTTAAACCGTAACGCTCCGTATAATATAAAAAAGCCGCCGACTTTAAGGGTTAATAGCAAAGCCCACTTAAATGCTAAGAGCCTAAAATTTGGAGAATATATTAAGGAGATCAGGAGGAATAAGAGGAAACATTTTTTTTTCAAAAAGACCTTATAGTTTTTGAAAAAATCGATGTTAAAGTTTCAAAGGAAAAATGTAAACATTTAAAAACCCGCCGACTTTAACGGTTAATAGCAAAGCCTGCTTAAAGTTTAGGAACACCAAATTCCCAGGGTATATTAAGAGGATCAGTGGGAATAAGAGGAAAAAAATTTTTTTCAAAAAGACCTTATAGTTTTTGAGAAAATCGATTTTTAAGTTTCAAGGGCGAAAATGTCTTTTAAATGCGGAAAATGTCAGTTTTTTTTGCACAGGTAACAATAGTGTATTATTTTCATAGATTCCCCCAAGTGGGAAGAGTTTTACTTACTTCGTTCTGAGTGTGGGAAATATAAAAAAATAACGACGTGGGGTCCCCCCTCCCAGACCTTTTTAACCCCTTGTCCCCATACAGGCTGGGATAGCCAGAATGCGGAGCACCGGCCGCGTGGGGCTCCGCACCCTGACTATACCAGCCCGCATGGTCCATGGATTGGGGGGTCTCGGAAGGGGAGGGGCAGCCAAGCTTTCCCCTCCCCCTCCGAGCCCTTGTCCAATCCAAGGACAAGGGGCTCTTCTCCACCTCTGATGGGCGGTGGAGGTGGAGGCCGCGATTTCCTGGGGGGGGGGGGTTCATGGTGGAATCTGGGAGTCCCCTTTAAAAAGGGGTCCCCCAGATGCCCACCCCCCTCCCAGGAGAAATGAGTATAGAGGTACTTGTACCCCTTACCCATTTCCTTTAAGAGTTAAAAGTAAATAAACACACAAACACTTAGAAAAAGTATTTTAATTGAACAAAAAACATAACCACGAAAAAAGTCCTTTAATATTCTTAATTAACCATTAATACTTACCTGTCCCTTTAAATAAATGATCCCTCGAAATAGCCTCGGAAATGTTCTATCAGTTACAATGTAACAAAGTTATTACAATGTAACAACTTTGTTACATTGTAACTACGCCGCACCCGACGTCACTCGCCGCCGCCGCCGCATACGCGTCCATGCTGCACGGACCCGACAGAGCTCTGAGCTATATACTGTAGCTCAGAGCTCTCTAAAGCATCTTTGTATTTGGGCTCCAAGGAGCCCCATTGGTCCTTAGCAGACCAATGGGGTTCCTTCTGATTTGAAGGAACCCCATTGGTCTGCTAAGGACCAATGGGGCTCCTTGGAGCCCAAATACAAAGATGCTTAGAGAGCTCTGAGCTATATAGCTCAGAGAAAACACACGATTGGTTCGCACGATGGCCAGGGGCCCCGGACCTCTCTCACTGGCCGGGGCCCCAAGGCCAATGCGCGATACCTGGAGGGGAGTGCAGGTGGGCCTGGACCTCTCACACCCAGGCTCTGGACCTCTCACATCCAGAAAACCCACCAACACTGCCTCCATACTGAATGCTAAATTCGACACACACAAGCAATAGAACACAGCAATACATGCATGCAGCTACATTTAAGTCGTCAGCAGGTGCTCGTCAGCCAATCAGGATGCACTGTCATACACCCTTTACCTGCCATACCACATCTAGCAGCCATTAGCATTCAGGTGGGAGGCTTCAGTTGGACGCAAATCGCAAGATATATAGCTCAGAGCTCTGTCGGGTCCGTGCAGGACGCTAAGTCCCGCCGGCTCCCGCTACCCTCCCCGCCTCTCCCACATGTCACCCACATGTCACCCACATGTGGGTGACATGTGGGTGACAGATGTGGGCGGGGTGGACAGCGGGAGCTGCGGGGACTTAGCGTCCTGCACGGACGCGTAAGTGAATGCGGCGGCGGCGAGTGACGTCGGGTGCGGCGTAGTTACAATGTAACAAAGTTGTTACATTGTAATAACTTTCTTACATTGTAACTGATAGAACATTTCCGAGGCTATTTCAAGGGATCATTTATTTAAAGGGACAGGTAAGTATTAATGGTTAATTAAGAATATTAAAGGACTTTTTTCGTGGTTATGTTTTTTGTTCAATTAAAATACTTTTTCTAAGTGTTTGTGTGTTTATTTACTTTTAACTCTTAAAGGAAATGGGTAAGGGGTACAAGTACCTCTATACTCATTTCTCCTGGGAGGGGGGGGTGGGCATCTGGGGGACCCCTTTTTAAAGGGTACTCCCAGATTCCACCATGAACTCCCCCCCCAGGAAATCGCGGCCTCCACCTCCACCGCCCATCGGAGGTGGAGAAGAGCCCCTTGTCCTTGGATTGGACAAGGGCTCGGAGGGGGAGGGGAAAGCTTGGCTGCCCCTCCCCTTCCGAGACCCCCCAATCCATGGACCATGCGGGCTGGTATAGTCAGGGTGCGGAGCCCCACGCGGCCGGTGCTCTGCATTCTGGCTATCCCAGCCTGCATGGGGGACAAGGGGTTAAAGAGGTCTGGGAGGGGGGACCCCACGTCGTTTTTTTTTTATATTTCCCACACTCAGAACGAAGTAAGTAAAACTCTTCCCACTTGGGGGAATCTATGAAAATAATACACTATTGCTACCTGTGCAAAAAAAACTGACATTTTCCGCATTTAGAAGACATTTTCGCCCTTGAAACTTAAACATCGATTTTCTCAAAAACTATAAGGTCTTTTTGAAAAAAAAAATTTCCTCTTATTCCCACTGATCCCCTTAATATACCCTGGGAATTTGGTGTTCCTAAACTTTAAGCAGGCTTTGCTATTAACCGTTAAAGTCGGCGGGTTTTTAAATGTTTACATTTTTCCTTTGGAACTTTAACATCAATTTTCTCAAAAACTATAAGGTCTTTTTGAAAAAAAAAAATTTCCTCTTATTCCTTCTGATCTCCTTAATATATTCTCCAAATTTGAGGCTCTTAGCATTTAAGGGGGCTTTGCTATTAACCCTTAAAGTCGGCGGCTACCTAACATTGATCCATGCGTCAACTTTTCCGCTTCGGGAGCATGGCCATACGCATTAATTTCGTAATACCCGTTGCAATGCGAAAATTACGCGAAAATTACGCTTACGCGAAATTTCGCGAAATCCTTCTTCATTACGATTATGTACTTACGGCCATAAACGTAATTACACTAATTACGCGAAATTTCGCGAAATCGTAATTACGCCATTACGCTCATCTCTAGGCGTCAGTGGTGATGAGGGGGGCAGGTCTTTTAATTTTAGGCATCAGTGATAGGAGGTTTAAGGTTAGCTATCAGTGGGGTGTTATGTTAAGGTTAGCCGCCTGTTGGTGGTGGTGGCTGTTAGGGATAGGTATTGGTAAAGGGAAGTTCCTGTGTTTAGATAAAAGGTTAGGTTTAGCTGTAATCAAATTTTGGTATAATTTTCCGATATTTTACTCGGAATTAGCACTGTAAAACAAAAGAATATTGGTAAATTTAATGGTATTCTACTAGCTATCTCCGGCACCCAAATTTTTGCGTGTATGTGGACTTAAAGGGCATTTGTTTTTGGAATTACAAGAACTTAGCTCACCACCATGTTTCAATGGAGATCGGACAGGTGGGTTATTCATAACTACATTTGTGTGTCAGCCCCTTCTGCTCTAATAAATGATGACGAGGATGGGAGAACCCAATATATTGTTCAGGCATTCATGTGACACCATCTGTGCTCCTGTTCCATGTATGATCACTACTACATTTTTTTATAGGAAATAAGTGCTGTAAAAAGAAACACCATCACCGCTTTAAACTTCAAGACCATCCGGAAAACACGCTTTATTATTCACGGGTTCATAGACAGCGGAGAGAAGAAATGGCTGTCTGACATGTGTAAGGTGAGTGGGCCACACATGCAAGAGGAACATGGGACATGTATGTATGCTGGTGTGTCCATTCAGAGGGGAGCCTTGGCAATGTGTTGCCACCTGACAGAGCTACTTGAATGTCAGTCACAAAGTGTCATTTAATTACTTCTCTTATGACCAGAGGGGTTTGCTACAGTGGCACATGCCCTGGTTCTATTCTAGTGTGCCCCTGATGTCCCCCAGTCAACTGTGTTGTCTCAATGGCGGGCATGCTGGGAGCTGTGGTGCATCAATCCGAGGTATGCTGGGTGCTGTGGGGCCTCTATGTGGGCATGCAGGAAGCTGTTATTCTTTTATGGGGCATGCTGGGAGTAGTGGTGCCTGAACAATGTGGGCAAACATGTCCGCACAAAATAAACGCAATGTGGGCAAACATGTCAGCACAAAATAAACACAATGTGGGCAACATATCAGCACAAAATAAACGGAATGTGGGCAAACATGTCAGCACAAAATAAACGCAATGTGGGCAACATTTCAGCACAAAATAAACGCAATGTGGGCAACATTTCAGCACAAAATAAACGCAATGTGGGCAAACATATCAGCACAAAATAAACGCAATGTGGGCAAACATGTCAGCACAAAATAAATGCAATGTGGGCAACATTTCAGCACAAAATAAATGCAATGTGGGCAACATTTCAACACAAAATAAGCGCAATGTGGGCAACATTTCAGCACAAAATAAGCGCAATGCGGGCAACATTTCAGCACAAAATAAACGGAATGTGGGCAACATTTCAGCACAAAATAAACGCAATGTGGGCAACATTTCAGCACAAAATAAAAACAATGTGGGCAAACATGTCAGCACAAAATAAACGCAATGTGGGCAAATATGTCAGCACAAAATAAACACAATGTGGGCAAACATGTCAGCACAAAATAAACGCGATGTGGGCAACATTTAGCAGAAAATAACGCAATTTGGGCAACATTTCACCTGGGAAAAAAAGCATTTACTCACCTGACCTGACCCCTCTCTGTGAAGGAAGATTGAGATGGGCGGGGAGAGACGGTGATCAGCAGGGATTGACGCGTTAAGAGTTAGAGCTACAGCCATAAGCTCAGCCTCTATGAGGAGGAACCGCTCCCCATACACAGGAGAGGGGATTTGGGGGGTATAAACCCCTTGTTTTGCCGCGGGATAGCGGCGGTTTAGCAGGGGTTATAGTTCTTAACATAACTACAAGTTAAAAAAGTGAATTTAGACTTCAGAGTCTCTTTAAAGAGTAACTGTCAGGCTGCAGAAGCTAATTTAAACCTCTATTCTCCTGTGTTAAACAGTTTAGAAGGAAGCCATAAAGGCATTATTGAAGATAAAAATCTCTTTTACCTTTGATGTGTTCTTATCAGAAAAGCTGTTAGACCTAAGAAGACGCAAGCCGCATACTATACTGCAAAGCATTCTGGGGCCCTCCCCTCGGCTGCTAATGAGACGTTTCAGCAGCTTGTAACTCAGTCCAGCGCGTAGCACTGATAAATCTCTGGGCAGAGTACACTGCAGGAGTCAGCTATTGTTCCTAGCCACATGGCTCATTAATATTCACTGCACACTGTGTTGTTCAAGTAAGAGCTTATCTGTGATCAGGAAGCAGGCAGGACATGACGACACATTTGACAGAAAAACATGGAGCCTGCCATGAGCTGTCAGGAGCATCTATCTCTGCATATACTATATACAAATTCTGTGAAGTACAAACGTGGACAGTGAAATGCATATGTAATGTAAGTACAGCCAATCTTTAGCTACTGATATATGTGTTTATTTTCTCTGAGACCCTATACCTAACAGCTCCTCTTTAAGTGACACTGCCTATTTATGTGATATGCTGCATTTTTGTATTTATGGAGAGGGGGCTTCACCCAACATTTTGCTGGGCGAGCTTAATTAGATCAATGTTAAGTTCATGTAAATTTGGCCAAATCGATGAGCACACCCACATTCTGGTGCATGGCCAGGGCCGGATTTGTACTTTTTACCGCCCAAGGCCAACTATACCATCTGCATCGTTGTTATCTCTGTGTGCTCCAATGAGAATTCTCCTTACTTTCCATCATTGCTGTCACAGACAATAGCTATTTTAGTAATATGCGTATAGATTATAAATTATGTTTTGAACTTTTATGTTATGTTTGCCATCTCATTAATGATGGACTTATTGTGTCACCATGAGAGTTAGGCAGAGGTGAACCTGCAGGATAGAGCTTACAGGTCTTGCAGGGATGACACAAGTACAGGAAAGAGAGTTCAAAGGTTAAAGCTGTCCTTGTAGATAGGGATGGCTGCATAGAACAGCTTTACTGCCCCTCACTGAGCCGCCCCTAAATTTCTGGTGCCCTAGGCCATGGCCTATGTGGCCTTGCCAGAAATCTGGCCATGTGCATGGCCACACCCATTTTCTGTCTGGAGTGCTGAAAAATTCCTTGGATCTCTTTGGATCCAAGGAACTCCCCTGTTTACGACTTACCACTGGCGATAATCATATCACCCTAGTTAGATGAACAACTGAAAACATATATTTTCAGATAGATCTGACTTGTTTCTACAGCTTTTTTTTTTGTTTTAACGTGAACCAGAGATGAAAATAAACTGATGAGATAAACAATTGGATCTGTCCTTCTCCTAAAAATGACCCATTTTTTTTAAAGAATCCTGCCGTTTTATTTTCTGTATAAACATTTACAAAGTAGATTTGTTTTATTGTCTCAGCTCAACTGCAGTGTCTCAAAAGTCCCAGAGCAAAAATACATTAACTATTGATCTTTTTCTCTCTCCCTTGCAGTCAAAAGCCCAGTTATCTGCTTAGTCAAGCGTTTTATAGTTGTAATTTATTATCAGTGAGGGAAGCTATAGTCTGAGTGGAGAAAAACTGTCAGTTTCATAGCTGAAATATTAACTCTTTCATATATGGAAAAAAGAAAGCAGCACAGTGTCCGTCTTGAAGGAGGAAGTGCACGTAGTGAGTCTTGCAACGCGTCCTATCGGACGCGTGCAAGAAGTTTGGAATGAATAGAAGACAGTGGACTTATGGGTAACTAACCCCTTCTCTCCCAGCCGCACAGCTGAGGCAATTATGCCTCATTTTAATCACGAATTTGAGTAGTGAACAGGCATGGTCGGAATAGGCAATTTCCGTTTCCGGCACAATTCCGTATTCCGACATATAGAAATTCCGTTACCGTTCCATTCCGACAGTATACCGGGTCAGTTCCGCGGAATTCCGATTCACACGGAATTCCGTCGGAAAAATTTTAAAATCTCTCTCTCTCTCTCTCTCTCCCTCTCTCTCCCTCTCTCTCCCTCTCTCTCCCTCTCTCTCCCTCTCTCTCCCTCTCTCTCCCTCTCCTCCTCCATCCATCCATCCAATGCAGTAGGGAATTGCAGATTTTCAAAACAGCTTATATACCATAGCTGGGATTTGAACCCAGAACCTAGTGTGCAGTAGGTATCTGTCTTACCCTCTAGACCATGACCCACACTATATGCTAAAGCTGCCGGTAGCATAAACCATACTTCCATTATGATCAATTCGATAGAAAAAGTAGCATGATTAAGGATTTGTACTTTTTGAAAAGCATGCTTATATACCATAGCTGGGATTTGAACCCAGGACCTAGTGTGTAGTAGGTATATGTCTTACCCTCTAGACCATGAACCACACTGCATGGAAGTAGGTATCTGTCTTACCCACTAGTAAGGCTGAGGCTGGAGAGGCTGCAGCCTCAGGGCGCAGTGTAGGAGGGGGTGCACAATTCATTCAGCTGTCATTCCCAATTGTGTTTGAAGCAGAAAGAAATAAGAAAAGGTGATACATGGCAGCGACAGCAAGCCAGATAAGTAGAGATTAAGGTGTTGGGGGTGGGGGGGGGGGGGGGCTGGGGCACCTCTTAGTGTAATAGCAATCAGTGTGTGACAGCTCGGGTGGGAGGGATTTGGGGGCGCACTTAGCTGTCTCAGCCTTGGGTGCTGAAGGACCTTGTCCCACCTCTGACCACACTACATGCTAAAGCCTGGCCCTGAGTGTGGTTGATGGTCTAGAGCAGTGGTCCTCAAACTAAGGCCCGCGGGCCGAATGTGGCCCCCTAAGGCTTTCTTACCGGCCCCCCACACAGAAAATGTATTGCTTATAAATGCAGTCAGCTACATCTTTAAATATTGGTGGTCCACATATGGAATAGCAGTGCAGCACCCCCCATCCACATGGAAGCCAGAAAGCAGAAATTTTGCTGGTTTCCAATCAAATTCCACATCAGGTGACACTGCTGTCCAATTGGCTTGCAGATTGTCACCTGGGTATGCTTCACTGTCTGGTCCGCAAAGACTTCTACATCATTTTATGTTTACTCCGGCCCACCAGCGGTCTGAAGTATGTTGACCCGGCCCTCAACCCAAAATGTTTGGGGACCCCTGGTCTAGAGGGTAAGACAGATACCTACTACACACTAGGTTCTGGGTTCAAATCCCAGCTATGGTATATAAATAAGCATGCTTTTCAAAAAGTACAAATCCTTAATCATGCTACTTTTTCTATCGAATTGATCATAATGGAAGTATGGTTAATGCTACCGGCAGCTTTAGCATGTAGTGTGGGTCATGGTCTAGAGGGTAAGACAGATACCTACTACACACTAGGTCCTGGGTTCAAATCCCAGCTATGGTATATAAGCATGCTTTTCAAAAAGTACAAATCCTTAATCATGCTACTTTTTCTATCGAATTGATCATAATGGAAGTATGGTTAATGCTACCGGCAGCTTTAGCATGTAGTGTGGGTCATGGTCTAGAGGGTAAGACAGATACCTACTACACACTAGGTTCTGGGTTCAAATCCCAGCTATGGTATATAAATAAGCATGCTTTTCAAAAAGTACAAATCCTTAATCATGCTACTTTTTCTATCAAATTGATCATAATGGAAGTATGGTTTATGCTACCGGCAGCTTTAGCATGTAGTGTGGGTCATGGTCTAGAGGGTAAGACAGATACCTACTACACACTAGGTTCTGGGTTCAAATCCCAGCTATGGTATATAAATAAGCATGCTTTTCAAAAAGTACAAATCCTTAATCATGCTACTTTTTCTATCGAATTGATCATAATGGAAGTATGGTTAATGCTACCGGCAGCTTTAGCATGTAGTGTGGGTCATGGTCTAGAGGGTAAGACAGATACCTACTACACACTAGGTCCTGGGTTCAAATCCCAGCTATGGTATATAAGCATGCTTTTCAAAAAGTACAAATCCTTAATCATGCTACTTTTTCTATCGAATTGATCATAATGGAAGTATGGTTAATGCTACCGGCAGCTTTAGCATGTAGTGTGGGTCATGGTCTAGAGGGTAAGACAGATACCTACTACACACTAGGTTCTGGGTTCAAATCCCAGCTATGGTATTTAAATAAGCATGCTTTTCAAAAAGTACAAATCCTTAATCATGCTACTTTTTCTATCAAATTGATCATAATGGAAGTATGGTTTATGATACCGGCAGCTTTAGCATGTAGTGTGGGTCATGGTCTAGAGGGTAAGACAGATACCTACTACACACTAGGTTCTGGGTTCAAATCCCAGCTATGGTATATAAATAAGCATGCTTTTCAAAAAGTACAAATCCTTAATCATGCTACTTTTTCTATCGAATTGATCATAATGGAAGTATGGTTAATGCTACCGGCAGCTTTAGCATGTAGTGTGGGTCATGGTCTAGAGGGTAAGACAGATACCTACTACACACTAGGTCCTGGGTTCAAATCCCAGCTATGGTATATAAGCATGCTTTTCAAAAAGTACAAATCCTTAATCATGCTACTTTTTCTATCGAATTGATCATAATGGAAGTATGGTTAATGCTACCGGCAGCTTTAGCATGTAGTGTGGGTCATGGTCTAGAGGGTAAGACAGATACCTACTACACACTAGGTTCTGGGTTCAAATCCCAGCTATGGTATATAAATAAGCATGCTTTTCAAAAAGTACAAATCCTTAATCATGCTACTTTTTCTATCAAATTGATCATAATGGAAGTATGGTTAATGCTACCGGCAGCTTTAGCATGTAGTGTGGGTCATGGTCTAGAGGGTAAGACAGATACCTACTACACACTAGGTTCTGGGTTCAAATCCCAGCTATGGTATATAAATAGGCATGCTTTTCAAAAAGTACAAATCCTTAATCATGCTACTTTTTCTATCGAATTGATCATAATGGAAGTATGGTTTATGCTACCGGCAGCTTTAGCATGTAGTGTGGGTCATGGTCTAGAGGGTAAGACAGATACCTACTGCACACTAGGTTCTGGGTTCAAATCCCAGCTATGGTATATAAGCTGTTTTGAAAATCTGCAATTCCCTACTGCATGAGATGGATGGAGAGAGAGAGAGAGAGAGAGAGAGAGAGAGAGAGAGAGAGAGAGAGAGAGAGAGAGTAATCCAGCACCTATTCAGTGAGGAAACCTTGGGCAAGACTCCCTAACACTGCTACTGCCTATTGAGCATGCTCTAGTGGCTGCAGCTCTCCTCTGTTCTTTGGGGTTGATTCACTAAGCAAGATAGCGCAAGCAACCTCCTGTTGCTGCCACTATTACATCAGTGCGACTTAATTTTCTTGAAATGAACGCTACGTGCTCTAGTGGCAGCGTAGCGTGCGTAACTAAGCAGCGAGCGCTGTTTAGCAATGCCATGCAGTAGTGATGTATCGCTACCGCAGTACTTCACTACCGTGGCCGCTACTATGTTAATGAACATATTAGTGAGTAGCGGCTGCTTTAGTGAAGTATTGCGGTTGAGATACATCACTACCGCATGGCTTTGGTAATCAGCTCCCTCCCACCCTACCCATCAGCACCCACTGTTACCCTTCCACCAAGCAGCACCCAGTGTCACCCTCCCACCGAACAGCACCCAGTGGGGAAAACTTTTAATGCATTTATATGTCTAAGGTAATATTTGCTGCAATTCATATGTGTGGAAATGTATGTGCATTTCACAAGTGTCTGAGGGGATGCTTGACACATTTCACATGTTGTTTGCAGCATTTCATGCATGGGAGGTAACATTTGCTGCATTTTATCATGTGGGCGTTAACCTTTACCGCATTTCATGTGTTGGAGGTAAGGTTTGTCTTTTTTGTGATGGTCATAGTGGCTGCATTTGCTACCTTGGGGTTATTGCTGTAACATTTGCTATATTGTGTTTGGTGAAAGCTGTCTTATTACCTTTAGGGTCACATTCCCTAACTGTGTTTTGGGAGGAAACTCAGACTGCTTCATTACAGTTAGCTCCGCCCACATCTTGTCATGGCCACATTCCCTGTCCCCCATCATCCTAGGTTGAGTCCAGAAAAATCTGGTCATTATACCTAATCTGTCTTCACTTGTGTAAATAAAAAAAAAAAAACAGCTTCCTGAAATTCCTGTGAAGCCACTAGCTACAGTTTATAGATTATCCCAAACTCTGCGGGCTTTCTTTGAGAGTTTTAGTCTCTTTGATTTTAAAGCATTAGACAAATAACTAGCCTTCCTCTTTAATAAATGGGCTCAGATAATGGATGTTGTATATTAATAATAATAATAATAATAATAATAATAATAATAATAATAATAATAATAATAATAATAATAATAATAATAATAATGTATTATTATTATTATTATTATTATTATTATTATTATTATTATTATATTTATATTGCTTTTCTACTGTGAGACTCAAAGCACTTGAGAGCTGCCAGCCAACCTTCAAATTAAAGGACAGCTGTAGTAGGAGGTATATGAAGGCTGCCATATTTATTTCCTTTTAAACAATACCAATTATCTGGCACTGGAAGCCCTGCTTGTTTATTTGGCTGCAGTAGTGTCTAAATAACACCAGAAACAAGTATGCAGCTAATCTTGTCAGATCTGACCATAATGTCAGAAACACCTGATCTGCATGC